>NC_057801.1:630832060-630942326 GCF_018294505.1 Triticum aestivum
TAGAGGCGTCGATAAAAAATAAAATACGGACATGAAGGCATCATGATTATTCTCATAACAGCAACATATATAAATTTTGTTATATGATTACTCATGTTCAAGTGATGATCTTTTCACAAAGCCAAAGTATGAATCAGAAACCTTATTGAGCATCAACAAATTATAACCTCAGTCATTGAAGCAATTGCAATTTATCATAACATCGGAAAGAGTCTATGTCAGATCTTAAAAGCAAGTCCACATACTCAACTATCACTTAGTCCTTCATAATTTCTAACACTCACGCAATACTTGTGGTTACGGAGTTTTAATCGGACACAGAGAAAGATAGGGGCTTATAGTTTTGCCCCACAACCTTTTACCTCAAGGGTAATGTCAACAATAATAATTCATGCTCCCCTACATCCAATTAGATATATTTATCATGTTCTTTCCAACATGTTGGGCTTGCCAAAGGATAAAATGAAAAAGGAAAGGTGAAGATCACCGTGACTCTTGCATAAGGTAGAGGATAATAATAAAAGATAGGCCCTTCGCAGAGGGAAGCAGAGGTTGCCATGCGCTTTTATGGTTGGATGCACAAAATCTTAATGCAAAAGAACGTCACTTTATATTGCCCCTTGTATGTGGACCTTTATTATGCAGTCCGTCGCTTTTATTGCGTCCACAACAAGTTCGTACAAAGCTTATTTCTCTGCACTAATAGGTCATGCATATTTAGAGAGCAATTTTTATTGCTTGCACCGATGACAACTTACTTGAAGGATCTTACTCAATCCATAGGTAGATATGGTGGACTCTCATGGCTAAACTGGTTTAAGGATATTTGGAAGCACAAGTAGTATCTCCACTTGGTGCTGAGAATTTGGCTAGCATGAGGGGGAAAGGCAAGCTCAACATGTTAGAGGAACCATGAGAACATACTTTATCTCAGATATAAAAAAACGTAACTCATTATGTTGTCTTCCTTGTCCAATATCAACTCTTTAGCATGTCATATTTTGATGAGTGCTCCCAATCATAAAGGATGTCAATGATAATATATCTATATGTGAAACCTCTCTCTCCTTATTACTTCCTATTAATTGCAACGATGACCAAATCTATATTTGCCAACTCCCAACAACTTTTAATCATCATACTCTTTCTAGAAGTCATTACTTTAAAAAAGATCAATATGAGCTCTTTGTTTCTTTTTATTCTCTTCTTTTATTCACTCAAGATCATGGCAAAGTAATCAAGCCCTTGACTCAACACTAATCTTTATTATATATAGCTCACAGACTCGATTGTATAGAGGGATCATAAAGAAAAACTTCAAAACTAAATCATGCCATGACTTTATTCTACTATATCAAGATACTACTACTAGGATCGAACTAAGAAAAGCAGTAAAGATAGGAGTTGTGATGGTGATACGATACCAGGGCACCTCCCCCAAGCTTGGCAGTTGCCGAGGGGAGTGCCCATACCCATGTGATTATGTCTCCTTCTTTGTTGTTGGCGGTGGAGGTGTTGTTGATGATGCAAGCTTGTCGTCCACCTTCCATGGCATAGGCTCACCCTCATAGAAGGATGATCGAGTCTCCGGAATCCTCAAATCTGCAATGGAAACAGCTCAAAACGAAAACATAGGATATTTGCGTGATACGGTCGTCAAAACCTTCGGGAGAATATATAATGAATTTTTACAAACCAAAATACGTATCATGCAAGAAAACAGAGTCCGGAGGGCACACGAGGTGCTCACGAGGTAGGGGGCACGCCCAGGGGGGGCGCACCCTCCACCCTCGTGGAGGCCTCGTGTCCTCCCCGAACTGCTACTTATTTTTCTATTTTTCTAAATATTCCAAAATGGAGAAATATTGCCTTAGAATTTGTTTTGGAGTCGGTTTACTTACCGTAACACATACCTATTCCTTTTTGGAGTCTGGAACGTTCTGGAAAGTGTCCCTTATGTATTCCTCCGGGGTTACGGTTTCAATAATATTAGTTTCAACATTTATAGGATTACCTGAGATATAGTGTTTGATCCTTTGACCGTTTACCACCTTCGGATTTGTGCCTGCGAAGTTGTTGATTTTTATGGCACTGGAATGATAGACCTCCTCGATAACGTAGGGACCTTCCCATTTAGAGAGAAGTTTTCCTGCAAAAAATCTTAAACGGGAGTTGTATTGCAATACATAATCACCTACATTAAACTCACGCTTTTGTATCCTTTTATCATGCCATTTTTTAACTTTTTCTTTAAACAACTTGGCATTTTCATAGGCTTGGGTTCTCCATTCATCAAGTGAGCTAATATCAAATAACCTCTTCTCACCGTCAAGTTTGAAATCATAGTTGAGCTCTTTAATAGCCCAATATGCCTTATGTTCTAGTTCGACAGGTAAGTGACATGCTTTTTCATAAACCATCTTATATGGAGACATACCCATAGGATTCTTATATGCAGTTCTATAGGCCCATAATGCATCATCAAGTTTCTTGGACCAATTCTTTCTATACCTATTAACAGTCTTTTGCAAAATTAATTTGAGCTCTCTATTGCTCAATTCTACTTGACCACTAGACTGTGGGTGATAAGGAGATGCAATTCTATGATTAACGTCATATTTAGCAAGCATTTTACGGAAAGCACCATGAATAAAATGTGAACCACCATCAGTCATTAAATATCTAGGGACTCCAAACCTCAGAAAAATAACTTCCTTAAGCATTTTAATAGAAGTGTTATGATCAGCACTACTAGTTGGAATAGCTTCTACCCACTTAGTAACATAATCAATAGCAACTAAAATATGTGTGTATCCATTAGAGGCAAGAAAAGATCCCATATAATCAAAGCCCCAAACATCAAATGGTTCAATAACAAGTTAATAATTCATAGGCATTTCTTGACGTCTACTAATATTACCAATTCTTTGACATTCATCACAAGATAAAACAAACTTACGGGCATCCTTGAAGAGAGTAGACCAATAAAAACCAGATTGCAATACCTTATGTGCAGTTCTATCTCCAGCGTGCTGTCCTGCATAAGCTTCGGAGTGACACTTGCGTAGGATCTATTCCTGTTCATGCTCAGGCACACAACGTCTAATAACACCATCTTTTCCTTCTTTATAAATATGTGGGTCATCCCAAAAGTAATGTCGCAAATCATAAAAGAACTTTTTCTTTTGTTGGTATGTGAAGCTAGGTGGTATAAATTTAGCAACAATATAATTAGCATAATCAGCATACCATGGAATGCTACGAGAAGTGCTTACGACATTTAATTGTTCATCAGGAAAGCTATCATCAATAGGTAATGGGTCATCAAGAACATTCTCTAACCTAGATAAGTTGTCTGCAATGGGGTTCTCAGCTCCTTTTCTATCAACAGTATGCAAATCAAATTTTTGCAGCAAGAGAACCCTACCTCTCTTTCTCCTCATATCTTGCGGTGCTTGGCGAAGCCTTGATGGATCACCACGCTCCTCCACCACCACCACGCCGTTGTGCTACTGCTGGATGGAGTCTTCCCCAATCTCTCCCTCTCTCCTTGCTGGATCAAGGCATGGGAGACGTCACCGGGCTGTATGTGTGTTGAACGCGGAGGTGCCGTCCGGTCGGCACTAGGATCTCCGGTGATTCGGTTCACGACGAGTACGACTCCTTCAACCCCGTTCTCTTGAACTCTTCCGCTTAGCGATCTACAAGGGTATGTAGATGCACTCTCCTTCCCCTCGTTGTAGGTTTCTCCATAGATAGATCTTGGTGACACGTAGGAAATTTTTTGAATTTCTGCTACGTTCCCCAACAATACCTTCTAATTCAGCAGGTGCAATTTCATTCTTAATTTCTTCGTATAAAGTATGTGGTATAACACTAGCACTCGCACCCATATCAAAGCCATGGTAACAATGATCTCCTATTTTAACAGAAATAACAAGCACGCCTGCCACAGGTCTATGTTTATCTTTAGCACAGGGTTTAGCAATTCTAGCAGTTTCACCTTCGAACTGAATAACATGCCCATCAATATTATCAGACAAGAGATCTTTAACAGTTGCAATATTGGGTTCTACTTTAACTTTCTTAGTAGGTACATAAGTTCTGGTATTGCTTTTACGAACAACAGTTGAAGCTTTAGCATGATCCTTTACTCTAATAGGGAAAGGTGGTTTCTCAACATAAGAGGTGGGAACAATAGGATCATTATAAGTGATAGTCTTTTCTTCAACTTTAATAGGTGCAGCTACTTTTACTTCTATGGAAGGATGATATTTAAACCACTTCTCCTTAGGGACATCAACATAAGTAGCAAAAGATTCACAGAAAGAAGCTACTATCTTAGAGTCAAGTCCATATTTAGTGCTAAACTTACGGAAAATATCGGTATCCATAAAAGATTTAACACAATCAAACTTAGGTGTCATACCTGACTCCTTACCTTTGTCGAGGTCCCAATCTTCAGAGTTGCGTTTAATTCTATCCAAAAATTCCATCTAAATTCAATAGTCTTCATCATAAAAGAGCCAACACAAGAAGTATCGAGCATTGTGCGATTGTTATCAGAAAGCCGAGCATAAAAATTCTGAAGAATTGTTTATCTTGAGAGGTCATGATTGGGGCATGAATATAACTATGATTTAAGACTCCCCCAAGCTTGAGAGATGCTTTCTCCTTCGCGAGGCCAAAAATTATATATATAATTGCGATCACGATGAACAAGATGCATAGGGTAATACTTTTGATGAAATTCCAATTTCACTCTTTTATAGTTCCATGATCTCGTATCACATAGCCTATACCATGTCAATGCGTCTTCCTTCAAAGATAAAGGAAAAGCCTTCTTCTTAACAACATCATCGGGTATACCTGCAAGCTTAAATAGTCCACAAATATCATCCACATAGCGAAGTTGCTCGTCAGGATGCTTTGTTCCATCTCCTGTAAAAGTATTAGCCAGCAGTTTTTCCATGATACCCGAAGGAAATTCAAAAGGAGTTTCATTTTCAATAGGTTCAGTAGGTTGAGGAGCAACTCTTTGCTCTACTGGAAGGGGTGAAGATACCCCGAACAAGCCCCTCATAGAATTACTTTCCATAGTAACAAGTGACAGAAAATTTCAGCACACTATATAAATTTTTCCTTACCAAATTCCACCTACCAAAGGCGCTACACTCCCCGGCAACGGCGCCAGAAAAGTTCTTGATGACCCACAAGTATAGGGGATCTATCATAGTCCTTTCGATAAGTAAGAGTGTCGAACCCAACAAGGAGCAGAAGGAAATAATAAGCGGTTTTCAGCAAGGTATTCTCTGCAAGTACTGAAATAAGTGGTAACAGATAGTTTTGTGATAAGATAAATTGTAACGAGAAACAAGTAAAAAAAGTAAATAAGGTGCAACAAGGTAGCCCAATCCTTTTTGTAGCAAAGGACAAGCCGGAACAAACTCCTATAATAAGAAAAGCGCTCCCGAGGACACATGGGAATATCGTAAAGTTAGTTTTCATCACGCTCATATGATTCGCGTTCGGTACTTTGATAATTTGATATGTGGGTGGACCGGTGCTTGGGTGCTGTTCTTACTTTAACAAACATCCCACTTATGATTAACCTCTATTGCAAGCATCCACAACTACAACAAAAGTATTAAGGTAAACCTAACCATAGCATGAAGCATATGGATCCAAATCAGCCCCTTACGAAGCAACGCATAAACTAGGGTTCAAGCTTCTGTCACTCTAGCAACCCATCATCTACTTATTACTTCCCAATGCCCTCCTCTAGGCCCAAATAATGGTGAAGTGTTATGTAGTCGACGTTCACATAACACCACTAGAGGCTAGACAACATACATCTCATCAAAATATCGAACGAATACCAAATTCACATGACTACTAATAGCAAGACTTCTCCCTTGTCCTCAGGAACAAACGTAACTACTCACAAAGCATATTCATGTTCATAATCAGAGGGGTAATAATATGCATAAATGATCTGAACATATGATCTTCCACCAAGTAAACCAACTAGCATCAACTAGAAAGAGTAATCAACACTACTAGCAACCTACTAGCACCAATCCCGGACTTGGAGACAAGAATTGGATACAAGAGATGAACTAGGGTTTGGAGATGAGATGCTGCTGGTGAAGATGTTGATGGAGATTGCCCTCTCCCGATGAGAGGAACATTGGTGATGATGATAACGATGATTTCCCCCTCCCGGAGGGAAGTGTCCCCGGCAGAACAGCTCTACCGGAGCCCTAGATTGGTTCCGCCAAGGTTCCGCCTCGTGGCGGCGGAGTCTCGTCCCGAAAGGTTGCTTCTGATTTTTTTTCTCATCGAAAGACTTCATATAGGAGAAGATGGGCGTCGAAGAGCCACCAGGGGGCCCACGAGGTAGGGGGGCGCGCCCAGGGGGAGGGGCGCGCCCCCCACCCTCGTGAGCAGGGTGTGGGCCCCCTGGCCTTCATCTTTGGCGACGATTTTTATTTATTTATTTTAAGGTATTCCGTGGAGTTTCAGGACTTTTGGAGTTGCGCAGAATAGTCCTTCAATATTTGCTCCTTTTCCAGCCTAGAATTCCAGCTGCCGGCATTCTCCCTCTTCATGTAAACCTTGTAAAATAAGAGAGAATAGCCATAAGTATTGTGACATAACGTGAAATAACAGCCCATAATGCGATAAATATCAATATAAAAGCATGATGCAAAATGGACGTATCACTACTCCTCCTCCGGCGAGTCAGGGCACTCCGCCTCCTCCTCCGGCGAGTGACGATCAGGGAACTCGGCCTCCTTCTCCGGTGCGTGGCGGCACTCCGCCTCCTTCTTCGCCTGCGCCGGTGCACCCGAGCAGCCAGCAGCCTCCTCCTTCTCCGCCTCGCCAGCAAGGGCGGAAGAGACCCGCCGCCGCCCCGGCTGCTCCGACGCGTCGTAGTCCTTCTCTTCCGCCTCGTAAGCAAGCACGAAAGAAGACAGACGCCGCAGCCGCTCCGTCTGCTCTAGCGTCTAGCAGTACAGCCAGCAGAGGCGGGAGGCAATACAGATACGGTCCTTCTCTCAAGCCTCTAGAAAAGTTACCGTACGAGAGGACCGAGGAGGAAAACGCGAAGATCGTGCGGACCGAAGTGGAGGACTTCTTTAAAGGGTTGAAAGCAAAGAGACATCCACCTCCGGAGGAGAAGGTAGATCCGGTGAAAGCAAAGCGCACTATCAATACCCTGAGGAAACCACAAAAGTCTCTGCCGAGAACCAACTATGAGCGCATTACTGAACAGGCATATCTCGCAGCGGAGCGATCGGGAAGTACTATCAGTGATCAAAGGTTAAAAGAACGAGCAGCTGCGAAAAAAATTGCCCATCTCGGCGAACAAGCAAATCAATCGTGCCCCCCGCTCAATGTGTCTAGCGGCGACATTGTCGCTAATGCTCCGGGGACGGTGCCCGGTTATAGCAATCTTGCAGATTACCTGCCTAACAATGTAAATTTTGATTTCATGGAGGTGGACGAACACAGATATGAGTACGGGAAGCCTCTCGTCAAAGATGAAAAATCTCTAACAACGATGATGTGAAGATTCCATAATTGGTACATGAAAACCTGCAGAGAGTCTGGGGGGACGAATACTTTGTTTCTGAGAATTAAAGAGGAGCACGACCTCGTTGGAACTGATCTATTGCCTGTTCCATTTGAGGAGTTCTTCGAGTTCTTCAATCAAAAGGCCCTCGATAAATTAACGGTCTTTTGCTACTATCTGTAAGTACTATTTTTGTCATTAAGTCTCTATATATAGCTCAGCTCTTTCATTGCATGTATTTATAATTAATTATCCTCACTATATTATGCAGATTAAAGATCGTTGAGTGCAGAAAACAAGAAATGTATGATATTGGGTTCATTAACACAAATATCATAGATAAAATTCAGGTTAAAAAGCACGCCGAAGAGGCCGAGGCCAACTTGCTACAATCGTTGATCAAAAATCAAAACAAAGATTTAATACTCTTTCCTTACAACTTCGAGTGAGTGTTACTATCGTGTGCATATTCGGTTTCCCTTATTACTCGAGCGAGGTTATAGTAATGTAATTGATGAGTTATGCATGCGTGCACAGCTTCCACTATGTTCTTCTGGAGATTAAGCTTGAGCGGGGACTAGTAACCGTCTTAGACTCGAGACAAAAAGATCCCGAAACCTATGCGGACATGACTAAAATGCTCAAGAAGTAAGTTCAATCGATCATTATCGCACCATATCGGCAACTTTTTATTCATTTCCTGATATCTCAAGTAATAATAATTATTTTCTTTGTCTTGCAGGGTTTGGAAACAGTTCACCGCAGAAGCTCCGGGACTGCCGAAGGAGCTGCGATATACATACCCGAAAGTAAGTACTACTAGCTAGCTAGTTGCGCGCATCTCCCATTGATTCTATAGCTATACTTTCATCAATGCCATTTATAATGCTTCAGTATCAGTTTGATTGACCTCTATTTCTCGTAAACTGCTTGTGGCAGGAACAAGGGAATAATTACTGTGGATACTACGTGTGCGAGTTTATCTACAACGCGACTTTGAAAAATAAGCGGGGCTACTCTAAAAGAGAATATGAAGTGCGTAAGCAATAATATTCACAATTTCATTTTATTACACCATCATTTCTGTTGAGTTTCATTCATATATATGTATTAACCCCCTTCCTTAAATTAGACGTCGCAGATGCGGAATGAACTCCTAGAACAAGATCGCATGAAAGCAATTCAAGAGGAATTGGCGGGATTCTTTCTTGACCACGTCATCAATAAAGCCGGAGAATACCATGTGGAAGTTGATTTCAAATGCTAGGGGATTGTAAGAGATCTTACATATTGTATATGTATGTAGCTAGTAGCGTCGGATAGATAATACGAAAACTTGTTGTTCGACCAATCTCTCGGAGAAGGAGAGGTCGATCGATCACTTCTCTCGGTATGCATGACGAACTTCTGTACTTAATGGTTCCCTTCATTTTCTTACTAGCTAGCGTGTCGAGGGCCTCTCTATGTACAGTACGTAGCGTCGACCAAGCACGGACATAAGAGAGGACACTTCTCTCTATTAATTAGCTAGCTAACACAATATATGAAACACCTAAATTAACCCCCCAACCCCCCCCCCCCCCCCCGTTTCAAAAAAAACAAAAACCCTAGCCACTGAAATGCTGACGCGTGGATGCCTTTTGGTCCCGGTTGGTGCCACCAACCGGGACCAAAGGCCCTCCTGCCTGGGCTCGGCGCACCGGCCACGTGGAGGCCCATCTGTCCCGGTTCGTGTTAAAACCGGGACTAAAGGTCTAGGGCATTAGTAACGACCCTTTAGTCCTGGTTCAAGAACCAGAAGAAAAGGCCCCCACCAACCGAGACTAATAGGGGTTTTTCTACTAGTGTGTGCTAGGCTCGTCAAGTTTAACCCGAGTATTCTGCGTGTGCAAAACTGGCTTGCACCCGTTGTATGTGAACATAGAGCTTATCACACCCGAGCATCACGTGGTGTCTCAGCACGACAAACTGTAGCAATGGTGCATACTTAGGGAGAACACTTGTACCTTGAAATTTAGTAAGAGATCATCTTATAATGCTACCGACGTTCTAAGAAAAATAAGATGCATAAAGGATAAACATCACATGCAATCAAAATATGTGACATGATATGGCCTTCATCATCTTGTGCTCATGATCTCCATCATAGAAGCATCATCATGATCTTCAATGTCACCAACGCGACACCTTGATCTCCATCGTAGCATCATTGTCGTCTCTCCACCTATTGTTACTACGACTATCGTTGCCGCTTAGTGATAAAGTAAAACAATTACATGGCGATTGCATTGCATACAATAAAGCGACAACCATATGGTCATAGTGTAGGCGTAATGTCGGTCTGAGCCGCTTCATCCAACAATACCGCCGAATCAAAGTATGACATGCTGGTAAGCAGTATCACTATTATCACCCACAACTCTTTGTGTCTACTCGTGCATATAACATCTAAGCATAGACCTGGCTCGGATGCCACTGTTGGGGAATGCGGTAATTTCAAAAAAATTCCTACAATCACGCAAGACCTATCTATGTGATGCATAGCAACGAGAGGGGGGAGTGTGTCCACTTACCCTCGTAGACCGAAAGTGGAAGCGTTAGTTAACGCGGTTGATGTAGTCGAACGTCTTTGTGATCCAACCGATCCAAGTACCGAACGTATGGCACCTCCGCGTTCAGCACACGTTCAACTCGATGACGTCCCTCGTACTCTTGATCCAGTTGAGACCGAGGGATAGTTTCATCAGCATCACAGCGTGATGACGGTGATGATGAAGTTACCGGCGCACAGCTTCGCCTGAGCACTACGACAATATGACCGAGGTGTGTAACTGTGGAGGGGGCACCGCACATGGCTAAAAATCAACTAGATCAACTTGTTTGTCTATGGGGTGCCCCCCTCCCACGTATATAAAGGAGGGAGGGAGGAGGAGGCCGGCCAAGGGGTGGCGCGCCCAAGGGGGGAGTCCTACTCCAAGTAGGTTTGGCTCCCCCCTTTCCTATTCCTATTAGGAGAAGGAGGAAGGAGGAGGAGAGAAGAAGGAAAGGGGGGCCCGGCCCCCACACCCTAAACCAATTTGGTTTGGGCCTAGTGGGGCGCGCCCCACTGCTTTCCCGCTGCCTTCTATCTCCACTAGGGCCCATTAAGGCCCATTGACTCCCCGCGAGGTTCCGGTAACCTCCCGGTACTCCAAAAAATATCCGATACACTTCGGAACCCTTCCGGTGTCCGAATATAACCTTCCAATATATCAATCTTTATGTCTCGACCATTTCGAGACTCCTCGTCATGTTCATGATCTCATCTGGGACTCCGAACAACCTTCGGTCATCAAATCACATAAACTCATAATACAAATCGTCATCGAACTTTAAGCGTGCGGACCCTACGGGTTCGAGAACTATGTAGACATGACCGAGACACATCTCCGGTCAATAACCAATAGGGGAACCTGGATGCTCATATTGGTTCCTATATATTCTACGAAGATCTTTATCGGTTAAACTGCATAACAACATACGTTGTTCCCTTTGTCATCGGTATGTTACTTGCCCGAGATTCGATCGTCGGTATCATCATACCTAGTTCAATCTCGTTACCGGCAAGTCTCTTTACTCGTCCCGTAATACTTCATCCCGCAACTAACTCATTAGTTACAATGCTTGCAAGGCTTATAGTGATGAGTATTATCGAGAGGGCCCAAAGATACCTTTCTGAAACACGGAGTGACAAATCCTAATCTCGATATATGCCAACCCAACAAACACCTTCGAAGACACCTGTAGAGCACCTTTATAATCACCCTTTTACGTTGTGACATTTGATAGCACACAAAGTGTTCCTCCGGTATTCGGGAGTTGCATAATCTCATAGTCCGAGGAACTTGTATAAGTCATGAAGAAAGCAGTAACAATGAAACTGACACAATCATAATGCTAAGCTAATGAATGGGTCTTGTCCATCACATCATTCTCCTAATGATGTGATCTCGTTCATCAAATGACAACACATGTCTATGGTTAGGAAACATAACCATCTTTGATAAACGAGCTACTCAAGTAGAGGCATACTAGGTACACTTTGTTTTGTCTATGTATTCACACATGTACTAAGTTTCCGGTTAATACAATTCTAGCATGAATAATAAACATTTATCATGAAATAAGGAAATAAATAATAACTTTATTATTGCCTCTAGGGCATATTTCCTTCAAAAATATCATTGATTGCAAATGGGTATATAGGATTAAAAAGAAGGCAGATGGCTACATTGACAGGTATAAGGCACGTCTAGTTGCAAAGGGCTTTAAAAAATGTTATGGCATTGATTACGAGGACACCTTCAGTCCTGTTGTGAAACCTGCAACCATCAGACTTGTGTTGGCCATTGATGTATCCAAGGGATGGAGTTTAAGACAGCTAGATGTACATAATGCGTTTTTGCATGGTGTTCTGGAAGAGGAAGTGTTCATGAGACAGCCACCTGGATATGAGAATAAGAAGCTACCACATTATGTTTGCAAGCTTGACAAGGCACTCTATGGTCTAAAACAAGCACCCAGAGCATGGTACTCCAGTTTGAGCTTACAGTTGAAATACCTTGGCTTCTTTGCTTCCAAGGCTGATACATCCTTGATCATTTATAACAAAGCAGGGGTGGTCATTTTTGTGCTTATATATGTTGATGATATCATAGTTGCAAGTTCTTCACAGAATGCTACTAATGCTCTCCTACATGATTTAAGCTCAGAATTTGCCTTGAAGGACCTAGGTGATTTGCATTTCTTCCTAGGTATTGAAGTCAAGAAAGCTCAAGATGGCATTGTGTTAAATCGGGAGAAATACATTGTTGAGCTTCTATCTCGCATGGGAATGAAGAATTGCAAGCCAGTGCCTACACCTTTGTCTTCCTCAGAAAAGCTCTCAGCATATGAAGGTGAGCCACTTCAAGAGGAGGAAAGCACAAGGTATAGGAGTGATGTGGGAGCATTACAGTGTCTAACTCTCACATGTCCAAATATTTCATTTGCTGTCAACAAGGTTTGTCAATATCTACATGCACCTACTTCTGCACATTGGTCAATTGTCAAGAGGATTGTAAGATATGTGAAACCTGGTATGAGAATAGGACTTCATTTCAAACGGTCTAATTCCTCTCTTGTGAGTGCATTCTCTGATGCTGACTGGGCAGGATGTAGTGATGACAGAAGATCAACGGGAGGCTTTGCAGTGTTTTTTGGCTCTAATCTAATTTCTTGGAGTGCTAGAAAGCAAGCCACTGTGTCAAGGTCAAGCACAGAAGGTGAATACAAGTCTCTGGCAAATGCAACTGCTGAAATCATTTGGGTTGGATCACTTCTTGAGGAATTGGGGATCAACAAAAATCGTATCTCATGTCTATGGTGTGATAACTTGGGAGCAACATATTTGTCTGCAAATCCAGTATTTCATGCACGGACAAAGCACATAGAAATTGATTTTCACTTTGTGCGAGAATGAGTTGCAGCCAAGAAACTCGAGATACAATTTATTCCCTCCAAGGATCAAGTGGCTGATGGCTTTACAAAGGCATTACCAGCAAGACCATTTGAAGAGTTCAAGAGTAGTCTTAATTTGTAATAGTTGAGATTAAGGGAGGGTGTTAGAACTAGCGTTGTAACCTCAACTTCTTCCTTTATCTCGTATTGTAACCAAACTCTTGTACCTCTCCTTGTATGCCAAGGCAAGGCCATCGACCTCATCAATATAAACTCACACGGCTCCCCTCGAGGGAATATGAACGCTTCCACGAAATCCTACAAAGTTGAAATCCTAACGCGGTGCCCTTTTTCATCCGTGGCCACGCAGCCACGCAGGGTTATATGTCGGGAATCCCGTACCGATTCCAAGTCGCCTACGAACTACGACTAACGAACGACCCATTACCGCAGTTGCTAGCTACCCGCTGTAGGTTTGCTCTACTCGGGTTTTCTTGTTTTTTTTTCTTTTTATTTGATTTTATTAGTTTTACACCGATTTTCTTGGAATTTTTTCTTCATTTTGCTCTGGTTTTCTTTGTTTTCTCAATTTTTTGGCTTTACTTTCTTTACTCACTATACTTTGTTTTATTTGGTTTTCTTCATTTTCTTTGATTCTTTTTGCTTTCCTTTGTTGTTTTTTATCGGTTTTATTTTTTTAACAATTGTATATATTTTTTCAGCACACAAATATATTTCTAGAGCACATGTAAAACAATTTTCTGATACACATTGGATATTTTTCAATGCATGATGCACATTTTTAAATAAATGTTTTGAATACTTCTTCAAATACACGTTAACATTTTCCAAAGACACGTTATAATATTTTTAATGGAAATAAACTTTTTTTAAACTATACAAAGAAATTTACATTGTATTAAATTTTAACAACACTTGATTATTTTCTATAAAATGTCATGAACATTTTTCTTGAAATGCAGGAATATTTTCCATAAAATGTAACATACATTTTTTGATAGTACAAGACATTTTTTACATTACAAAATATTTTGTTAAATCATATAAACTTTTTCAAAAAATTGCATAAACTTATCAATATTTTTTAAATTCATGATTTTAAAATCTTAAGTAAATTTAAGTTTTTGAAATATATGAATTAAATATAAACAAAATTAAAAATAGAAACATAATTGTATGATGTCAATATGATGAGGCAAGTCCTACTGGATCGACCCACCATCGGTGCCCTAGCAGCAATCGGCGCCAGATCCTATTCGGCGCCTGAAGCGCCGGATATAAGCCAACCGGCTAACAGGCGCATACCCCCTCCGCGCCTTGGCCGGCCAACTTTCGTCTCTTTTTCTGTTCCTTGAAAGTTCAAAAACCGAGCGGCCGTTCGCGCGAGAGAGCCGGGAGTCGATCCCTCGACGAGCAGAATAGAGTACGACGCGACAACCACCCGGGCACTGCCCTAGTTGTGTTCGTTTTATCTTTTCCTCCCTTTTCTTCTTTCTTATTCCTTTTTTCTGTCCTTTTTTCCTTTCTTTTTTATAATTCGAGAAACTTTCATTCTTCATAAATTTTTTCTGCAAAATCGATGAACTTTTTCAAATATTGATCAACTTTTTTCAAATTCGGTGAACTATTTTCATATTAGATGAACTTTTTCCAAATTTTGATGAACTTTTTCCTAATTTTGATGAACCTTTTCAAATTCCATGAACTGTTTTTTTAAATTTGATGAACTTTTTTCACATACGATGAACTTTTTCTAAAATTTGGTGAACTGCTTTCATATTCGATGAAATTTTTTCAATTTTTTGTGAACTTTTTTCAAATTCCATGAACTATTTTTTCTAATTTGATGAACTTTTTTCACACTTTGATGAACTTTTTTCAAATTCCATGTTTTTTCAGGGTTGATGTACTTTTTTAAAAAAGCAATGAACTTTTTTCAAATTTGTGAACTTTTTTTAGAATCAATGAACTTTGTTTTTAGAATCGATGAACTTTTTTCAAATTTGTGAACTTTTTTGACAATCTATGGAATTTTTTCAGTATCATGAACGTTTTGAATTCGTGGACGTTTTCTAATACATGATATTTTTTTTAATTCTTGATTTTTTTAAATGTGGGGACATTCAAATTTTGTTCTAAATTCTTTTCAAAAGAAAACTCCTTTTTCTAAATAGCGGGGCCAAAGTTTAGTTCTTAAAACCTTCGCGTTGTAATATTTCGCAAGTGGTTAATAGGTCAAGTGGTTACCCAACCATTCATTGGAGCTGTTGGCACTGGTTTGAATCCTCAAGAGAGCGACATTGTTTGTTGTTTTTACTTGATTTTTGCGCTGCCGAGCGTGCTCATGGGCCGGCCCATTAGCGTGCCGCACTGGGCGCCAATAGTCTGAACGCATAAGGCCTTGTACAATGGGAGGTGTTTAGAAAAATAAACCGGGTTTTTCTGAAGCACCGGTGCCTATTTCTACAGGAGAGACGCTTAATTAAGCGTCTATCCTGTACAAATAAACACCGGTACTTAAAAAAATTGGTTTATTTCTCTAAGCACCTCCCCTAAGCATCTCTTATTGTAGAGGGCCTAAGGGCATCTACAATAGCCGCTGCTTAACTAGGCGCTTATAGACAGAAGGAAAATATTATTAAATTAAAAAACATTTAAGCGGCCCTGTCCTGCAAGCAAGACGCCAACTACCGGCTCTAATCGGACGCTAATTAAACATCACATGTGCCTCATGTGGGAAAGATAAAAACGAAGCGCTCGACGCAACTGTTTCCGTCAAGGCAGCGCCCGACGCTAGGATTTGCCGGCCTCAACCGCTAGGAAAGGATTCCTGGCGCCTCCCCAAGCGTCCCACATTGGGCATGCCCTAAGGCGCCCAATAGGAGCTCTCGCAAGCGGCATCTAACCGCTCCCACGCCAGGTAACCAATCACACACCATCTGTGCGTATTGGATCAGCTTAGTGAGGAGCGTGTGGTGCCTGTATTTATTTAATTAATTTTCTTTCTTTACTTGTAATTTTTTAATGAAATTCTAAAAAAAGGTTCATAGATTTCAAACAAAAATCATGAATTTGAAAAAAAAATCTATGATTTCCAAAAATGTTCATGTGTTTAAAAATATTTTTGAATGAAAATACAATGTTTATGTGTGTTTCTTGTGTGTTGCATGTGTGATTTGTGTCTGATATCCCTATTTCTCTAGTCTTGTTGTATCAATGACCGGCCAACTTGCACGTGAGTGGTACTATTTGGTCAATCACTGCTATTCAGATCTGCCGGAATCACTAATTGGGAAATACTCATTGCAAAGAACACTCTCACCTTTTTATGTTGCGACAAGTGACGCATTGCATGCGCGTCACTTGCGTGCCACTTGCCGCAACCTGGTAGTTTTCCCTTTTTTCGTAGATCCTTTTATTCAAAACGTTTTATCTCTTAAACCGTGCGTCCAAATCTCGAACCGCTTCCACCGTTTGATTCCCCGCGTCGAGATCTTCAAAACTAAATCCCATGTTGGTACGTTTTGACGAACTTTTTTTTCACGAACAAAAATGGACGAAAAAACCGAACCGGGAGCACAGGTTTTTTCTCTTTTCGAAAGAGGCACACCCACGAAAACACAATCGTGCCTCTTGCGAAAGCAAAACCATGCCTCTCGCGGAAGGAAAAATAAAGAAAAACGCGTTTTTCCCGTTTCGGAGGAGGCACGGCCATGCTTTCTCGCAAAACCACAACCATGCCTCTCGCGGAAGCAAAACCGTGGCTCTCGTGAAAGAAAAAAGAACAGAAAACGCATTTTCCCGTTTCACGTGCCTCTCGCGGAAGGAAAACCCTGTCTCTTGAGAAAGGAAAAAACAGAAAACGCATTTTTTTCGTTTCTGAGAGGTATGGCCGTGCCTCTCGCGAAAGCACAACCGTGCCTCTCGCGAAAGCAAAACCATGCCTCCCACGAAAGAAAAAAAACAGAAAACATATTTTTTTCCGAGAAGCACGGCCGTGACTCTAGCAAAAGAAAAACCACTCCTCTCGCAGAAGCAAAACCGTGACTCTCGCGAAGAAAAAAACACGTTTTTCGCTCAAAAAAAGGGAATTTTTTTTGATCCAAAAGGTAAGGAAGACCCGTGGAAAGCCAAAACGTCAAAAAAACGAAAAAAAAACTGTTTAAAAAGCCGCAAACGCATGCGGGAAAATAAAAAAAGTAGGAAGCGTCCAGAGTGCGACACGTGACGAATGGCTGAGAGCGCGCCAAGTGGCGCTGATCGTTGTGAGGCTCCCGAAGGAGCACTCATCAACTAGTTGCTCCACAGATCTGAAGTAGTGTGCGGGCGTACCCCTTCGAGGAGCTAGGTGGGTCGTGGGCCGTCGCGGCCTCCTACAGTGATGGGCTCCCGCGACTGCTAGGCCTTTGCCCATTTTTCTTTTATTTTCTTTGTGTTTTACTTCTTTTTCCTTTTCATTTGAATTTGATTCACAAATCAAACTCATTTAAAATCTTTGGATAAAATCCATTGAGGCTAATTTAATATTCGGGCTTAGGGAAAATAATCTCGAGCCAAAATATTAGACAAATTTTGTAGCCTTATTTGGACTATTCTAATTACTCCCCTTTGTTTTGAATTTGATTCAATTATCAAATTTGATCTGATTCCTTTAGGAAAAAATTCAGAGAGGTCCAAGGAAAATTTAACCATTCTGGGACAGCGTCAAACGCTGGCAGCGAGAAAGCAGAGCCGCCATCTGCACGTTAACGCAGGAATCTAAGGGGTAAAAAAGAGACCGAAAACCATCAGTAGACGCCCAGACCGAAAAAACACGAACCTAGACGAACAACGACGAGATCCAAGCAAATCCATCAAAGATAGATCTGTCGAAGACACACCTCCACACGCCCATCAACGATACTAGACGTGTCGCCGGAACGGGGGCTAGGCGGGGACCTTTATTCCATTTTCAGGGAGCCGCCACCGTCTCATCATCTTTGCAGGACACAAACCCTAGCAAGATTGAAAAAAAACTAAAAACGAAGCCCTGCCGCCGGCCTTTGCCAGGATCCACCACGCCTCCATGACCCTAGGGCCATCGAAGACGAGGCGGGTCTGCGCCAGTGCCGGCGAGAGACACGAACCTTACTTTTCTTTTTTGGAGGAGGAGGAGGAGGAGGAGGAGGATTGGCTAAAAAAGGCCTCACGAATGGAGCGGTTCAGACGAGACGTGGTCAGCAACGCAGGAAGACGAGAAAACATCAGATCACACAAGTCTCCGTGCCCTGCCCGTTCAATAGCTCGTACCCGGGGTAGCTATCATCTGAATTGAAGCTTCCATCGAGATGCACCACCACTAGCCAATAATGCACCCTTTGTTTATAGCAGAACGTGGCCACGGTTCAGAGCAAGTACTCTCTCCGTTTCTTTTTAATCTGCATATAACTTTTGTCTGAAGTCAAAGTATCATTACTTTGACTAAAGTTATATAATAAAGTATCGACACTACAAGGCCAAAGGGATGTCTATAAATTTTTTATGGAATGTAGTTTCATATTATGTATGTTTGATATTGTAGATGTTGATATTTTTCTATATAAATTTGGTCAAAGTTGATTAAATTTTACTCGACACAAATCTTATATGCGAAGTAAAAAGAAACAGAGAAAGTATAATAGGTCCTACTTAACAAGGTATAAGCCATTTCAAGTCAGCAAATTCCCATCTGGAAAAAAGAGAAGGGAGGAAAGAGAGTGCAGCCGGGCGCTTTGCTAATCGCCCGGCTATAGCGCAGTGTACGAGAGGAAGGAGCTGCATGCAGCCCTTAAAAGTTGGCGCTGATTCTCCCCTTCAATAAGGTGTGGCTCCCTCCTTCATGCATGCAAAAATTAATTACTATAGCCGATGAGCCGCTCCTCTACAGCCAGCCCTATTATATCAAACTTTTTCTTTAAAGACTAGTATAGAGCCTGTTGCCGGAGTGAGGGCTTTTGGTGGCCGGGCTACAGGCAGGCCGCAATCTCGTCCCTTCGTATGGGCTTTGGGATTGTCGATCCGTCAGTTCACAGCCGTGGGGTGGCAGGCCTAGTGGGTGAAATACGGCCCGTGATACAGCTAGGTTTCAGTAGGTGTATTGTGTTCGGCCCATCACCCGCTCCTGTCCCCCGCCCGCGGGGTAACTCTCTGGGCTGGACCCGAATTTTGGTACAGCAACGACTTTCAAAACAACACATGTATATGGGCCCAGCTTGGTAAGCTACCTACAAAAACTTGCAATCAATGTATATGGGCCCGGCGACATGTGTGGAGCAGGTAGATCCACGCGTGTGCGTTTCCTCGGCATTAGCCTCTCCCCCACAGAAAGCTCGCGTCTGCGGCTGCTCTTTTTTTCCACACGGGCAGGCTGCGGCGGCGATTCCCCACCGGCGAGATGTCGACGGACGGACTGGAGGTCAACGGGTATGTTCTTGTTCCTCCAAGTTCTCTCTCCCCTTAATTCATCCCCCCATTTTTCTCTGCAGATCCATTCACTGACGACGCTAGGTTTGACTGCAGGGGCGGTGGAGCCAACATCGCCGGATGGAGAAGTGCTGCGTCCCGGTGTAATCCCAAGATTCCATGAGAGCTCCAGCCCTAGAGCTCAAGAAGGACGAAGAAGCAGGTGTGGTTGGAGATGGGCAGAGATACAGGTGTGCTCTGAAGCTACAAGCAGCTGGATGAGGAGGTGCGGTCTTTTTCTGTCCCCCATCATGCTTCATTCGCATCTGTTCAGTTTAAGAGATGCATCTCGACATAACCTGGCTTGTTTGGAAGACCAAAAATCATGCAGTTTAGTGTCTGATGTGTGTTGTTTTAGTCGTGTCTGTCGTAGGCGACGCAGAGGCTAATGGATTCAGTTTGTTCGTTTTAGATGTTTGAATAGCTTTCTGGTTCATTTTTTTGGATTCTAGGGATTACTAAAACCAACTTGTGATGCACACACAGTACATGTGATGTTTGGATTCCTAGCATGCTTTGGTGGGACTTAAAATTAGGGGTGTTTTTGTGGATGTAGCAGGATGAAAATGGGTAGAATGAGTTATGGTAAATCATGGGCGTGGATATTTCGATTGTGTGATTAGCACATGTAGCTTTTGAGTTCCAGTGTGGCGTCTAACATTTAGGCAAAGAGGAAGCCAGATAAGTAGTTGTTGTGATTATGGCTGGATTACTGAGACTCAGCGCGCATGGAGACACAAAATGTGTTTTGTTTGGATTCTAGGATGGGTCTTCTGGATCTTAGAAAATTGGCTGATTGTGTATTTTAGGGGGCTGTAAAAAAGAGAGGAGGAATTATACCAATTATGGTTGTGGAGTTTTGCTTGTGTGAGTGTAGCTGGTTTCCGACGGTGACAGAAAAAGTGCATTTGCAACTGTTAATTGCTACGTGTATGTGAGTTCTGCCGTTTCGCTTTATGCCTATGCAGGCAGGAGCCGTCTAGTTTTTTTTTTGGTAGTACAGATCACTAATTTGATAACTGTTCTTATTGCTGTGACACACTGGCGCAGGGTGGGGCTCGGGAAAGCACCTGATGTGAGGGACATGAACCCCGACAGGAAAACATCACTTGAGCTGTCTGTCCGTGCTTATGCTAAAAAATGTGAAGGGCATGTCATCAATCCAAGAATTGGCACGGAATTTGACTCGTTTAAAGAGGCATATGAGTTCTACAACCTATATTCATGGGAAACTGGGTTAGGTATATGACTGGCAAAGAGCAGGCTAAATGTGCAAAGAACAAGATGTATGCAGGAGATTGTGTGTGCGTGCGCGATACGTCTGTGTGAAAAAAGTATTCGTTTTTGTGCGTCTGTGCATTTGAATATACTCCCTCTCGTTTGTAGCTGGGTTTCAATCATAGATAGTACACTAACGTCTAGACATACACATTTTTCACCGACTCCTGATGGCGCTCTCTCCTCCTCTCGCGCTCTCCCCTTCTGGGGCGTCGCCGGCCCGCGGCTCCCCTTCCTCGGCGCCCCGGTCCCGTGTGACCTCCATCTCCCTCTCCCCCGCGAGCTCTCCTCCGGGCTCTCCGTCGGCGGCGAGGTCCGTCCCCTCCCTTTCCACGTCTCCCCCTCCCAGTCCCACGGCCCTGGTTGCGCCCCGGGCCAACAGGTTCTGGGCTCTTGGCTCAGATGTTTCCGGTTTCGACTCCGAGGCTCCTCCCCCTCCTTCCCGCTTGGCTCCGGTGGGTGGGTCGTTGCCTTTTTTGGCGGCGGGTCGCCGGCAAAAATTTGCTCCGGGTGGTAGGGGCCGGCCGGGCGGGGCGGGTGTGGATGCGGATGGTTGGTGCCGTGTCGCTCGTGGGCGCCGGCGCGCCGCCTCCTGGTCGTCGGACGCTTCCCTGGTGGGCCCTGGGGTGGCTGCTCTGGCTTCGCCGGCCTCTTCCCCTTCGGTGGCCGCCTGCCCTGGCTCGCCTTCGGCTGTGGTTCTCGCCTCCTCGGCGGCGGCGGCGCCGGAGCCAACCCTAGATCTGGGATCGGGGCTGGCGCTGGTGCCCCGGGCCGGGGCGCGGGATCCTTAGGCTGCTGTTGGGCCGCGTGGGCCTGTGCTGGTCCCTTCGTTGGGCTCCTCGGTCGATTTCCCCCCCTCGTCTCTGTGGCCCCTGGGCCGAGGCCGGCTCCGTCTCTGCCCACTCTCCCTTCGGCCCCCCTTGGCGAGCCCGGCCTGGCTGGCTCTGGCTATATATGGGTCCGGAAGGGTTCGGTTCCCCATTTTCTAGGGTTTCCCGCCTCTTCCTCTGACTTGCGTCGGCTCCGTCTCCCTATCCGCCACTTCGTCAGATCTATTCCTCCGCCTCCTCTCCTTCTTCCCTTCTCGACGGTGGCTGCGATGGATCGTTCCCGCGGGTCCTCCAGTGAGGCTGTCTCTGGCCTCAAGCGGGGGCGGTACGGATCTGGTGACGCCGCTGCGGATCTGGAGTATGAGGCTTCGCTCTGTGCCAAGCTCCAAGCCTCGCGTGCGGGGGCCTCGTCGGAGACGGCCGTTGCGTCCCCTCGTGCTTCTGGATCCGGGCCGGCGGACCCTCCGCCCCTGGTGCCTGCTGCTCCGGTAACCGCAGCCGACCCCTGGGAACAGGCGGCGTGGGGGAGTCGGGCGGGTTCTTCGGGGCCTTCCTCGTCCCCCCCCCCTCGCTTGCCCCTTTGGGTGGTGGGCCGCCGCGGGCGCCGGCGGTGGCTGGTGGCGGTCCGTCTCATTTTGTCCCCCGCGGCGTGTCGGGGGCTCCTACACGCCGCCCGTTCGGTGCTGCAGCGGGGTGTGGCACCGGTGCTGGTGCTGGTGCGGGTTTCCCTGGTGATGGTATCCTTCCTCCGCCGCCCTCTCGTAGCGCGGGCCGTACCCCCCTCACTCCCAGGTCTCCAATCCCATCCTTACCTGCTTTGCGTGTCATCGTCCGGGCCACTTCCAGTCTCGCTATGAGAATCCGCCGTTTTGCCTCATCCGTAGGGAGGATGGCCACCTCATGGTGGACTGCCTAAGCCGTGTCAAGCCTCCTTCTTTCATTCACTACGGGATCGGCCTCCCTAGCTGCTCTTTCTTTGCCCTAGACAAGGATGTTCCAGTTGCTGCCCCCAATCCCTCGCTCTCCAATGTTGGTGTGATTTCAGTCCAGGACAAGCGCATCTCCCCTCAGGACCTTCTTGACGAACTCCGGTTGTGGGATGAAGGCGGGTGGGATTGGCAGATCCGCCAGCTTTCTGAGTTTGAGTTTGCGGCCACCTTTCCTTCTAAAGAGAGTCTTCGCATGATATCTTCTTGCACCAGCTTCACGCTACCTCTGAATTATCTTGTGGTTTCGGTCAAAGCGGCATCCAATGGGTCAAAGACCATTGCTTCTCTCTCTGATGTGTGGGTGTTAGTGCACGACGTTCCTCCCAGCATGCGTACCTCGACTTTTCTGATGGCTTTTGGGGTGCTGCTTGGGAAGCCAATCGAGGTTGATCAAGATTCGTTATCTGTTCTTGGACCAGCTAGGCTTCGGGTGTGGTGCGTTGACCCGATCTGCATTCATGGCTCTGTTGATGTTTTTCCGGCGGCGGGTGGCTTTCGTCTTCGGGTCCGAGTGGAGGGTGCTCCTGGCCCTGTTTCTCCTCCTCCTCCCCCTCCACCCCCGGCCTCGGGCGACGATGATAAAAGCAAGGATGGCGATGGGGGCCTTGAGGACTCGATGCATGGCACGGATCCTCGCTTCACCCAGTCTGCGTGGAATGGGATGTCTCCTGCTGATCAAGAGCTGATGAAAGACTGTGCTCCGGCTCCGGCGGGTGGTGGGGTCTAGGGCTCGATGCCAGGAGTGGGTGGTGGGCCTGCGGCCGCGGGTGGGTCGAAGGGCACCCCTCTTTCGGTGGCGTGCTCTAACCTTCCCGCTCGCCCCACCTCCCCGTCGCTGTCTGGCATTGAAGACCTACCCCCGGCGGGCCCGTCGGCGGCCAAGAAGAGGAAGAAATCATCGGTGAAGAAGTTCTCTACGAAGAGCAGGGCCTCTAGGGACTCCAGGCAGTCCGCGGCTGGGCTCTGTCGCCGGTTGGAGGTGGATTTGGGGGCGGCCTCGGGCTCGTCTTCGGCGGCTGCTTCTCCTAGCCGGGCCCCCCCTGTGCCTGTTCGGTCCCCTGCCTCCACCGCCCGCAAGAGTGGCCGTGTCTCCAACAGTGGTGAACGCGTGGTTGATCGGGCGGCTCGGCGTGCGGCGGCGCGTGATCTTCCCCCCTCAGGTTCGGGTTCGTTTCCGTCGGCTTCCCCTTCTTTGGCTTCGTCTCCTGTTAGACTAGTTTTACCTTCTCAGTCTGATGAGCACCTTTTTAAGATTTTAGATGATGTGGGGATTTGTTTAGACTCTAGTTTGGTTTCCCCTTCTTCCTTACTTCAGGTGATCCGTGCTAACGAGCTAGCTCAGGCTGACATTGCGAAAGCCAAGGAGGCTGGGGTTGGGGTGCCTGCCCCTCTGGTTGTGGCCGAGGGGGGCAGTGGAGGAGGCTGACAGGGGTCAGGTGTCTCCGGTTCAGAAACGTGGGGCTGGGAAACACGCTAAAACCTGCAAGGCTCCGTGCAGGTCGAGTCTTAGAATTAAAAACCTCTCCTTCAGATGAAGGCCTTATTTTGGAACATCAGAGGGTTCAGCGCTAGGGGGCGCAGGGACCAACTCAAAGATTTAGTGCGGTCTGAAAAAGTTGATTTTATTGGTCTTGTTGAGACCCTCAAACCCTCCTTCTCCCCTTCTGAACTCTCGGCTGTTGCTGGGAATGACAGATTCAGGTGGAATTCTGTGGCCTCTATGGGTCAGTCGGGTGGCTTTCTCCTGGGTACCAATAATGATTCTTTTGATTTTGTTGCTTTTGACCATGGCATTTACTGGGCTAGTGTGGTAGTTTCCCTTCGCTCCAACAATTCCCTTCTTGAGTTCATGGTGGTTTATGGCCCGGCTGATCACTCCTTGTCTTACATTTTTTTGGACGAGATTTATAATAAAATAGACTCCTGCCTGCTTCCCCTCTTGATTGGGGGTGATTTTAACCTGTTAAGATATCCTTCTGATAAGAGCTCCGCTAATTTTTCTTGGGCTCTGGCTGAGGCCTTTAATGCTTTCATCAGGGATGAGGCTATTCGTGAAATTCCTAGGGTTGGGGCCCGCTACACTTGGACTAACCGACAGGCGTCCCCTATTCGTTCTGTTCTTGATAGAGTTTTTATCTGCCCTGCCTGGGATGACCTCTTTCCTCGGGTCTCTCTTCGTGCTCTTCCCATTGTGGGTTCTGATCACGCTCCCCTAATCCTCGATGACGGTTGTCGTCCTAGTGGCTGCCAAAGATTCCAATTTGATGCGTCTTGGCTCTTAGTGGAGGGGTTCCCCAGCATGTTGGCCCAGAAGATCTTGGTCTGTCTCACTTCTCCCCACCGATCCTTTGGCCCTATGGATGACTAGCACCATGTTTCTTACTGCCTGCGCAAATTTCTTAGGGGGTGGTCTAAAAATCACTTTGCCGAGGTTAGGCGTGACAAAGCTAGGCTGGGTGCCCAAATTAGCAATCTTGATAGTCGTGCGGATAGTGTTGGGCTCTCGGAGGCTGATTGGCAGCTCCGGTATGGCCTTGAGAAGGCGCTTTTGGATATTCACCGCCAGGAGGAAGTTTATTGGAAGCAAAGGGGCATGATTAACTGGACCCTTAAGGGTGATGCGCCCACGACTTACTTCTTTGCCATTGCGAATGGCAGACGTCGTAGATGCCTGATTGATAGTCTTCTGATTGATGGTGTTAGGATCTCCGACCCTTCTGTCATTCTTCGTCATGTGGTCCAATTCTTTGCTAACCTGCTTGCGGCTAAACTAGAGCTCGGCTTTTCACTTGCTCCGGGCTTCTGGGCCCCTCTTGAGTGGGTGTCGACCGCTGATAATGATCTCTTGCTTATTCCCCCCTCTGAGGAGGAAATTTTCGATACTATTCGAACAACCAACTCTAATGCGGCTTCAGGCCCTGATGGCTTTTCCATCCCTTTCTTTCGGCATTTCTGGCCTCAACTTAAAGGCCTTATTACTGTTGTCATTCAAGGATTTTGGCTGGGCACTGTTGACACTTCTAGGCTTAATTACGCGGTCCTCACCCTTATCCCTAAAATCAAAGGCGCTGACCTCATCTATCAGTTTAGGCCCATTGCTTTAATCAACAACTTTGCCAAGATGCCTGCTAAGGGCATGGCCACGAGGTTGTCCCCGTTAGCGCACCAGGTAATTAGCCCTTTCCAGTCTGCTTTCATCAAAGGGAGATTCATCTTGGATGGGGTGCTTTGCCTTCATGAGATAGTCCATGACCTGCGGATTAAAGGGACCAAGGCTGTGGTCCTTAAGCTTGACTTTGAGAAGGCTTACGACTCGGTGAGTTGGAACTTTCTTAGGCAAGTCCTTCTGGCTAAGGGCTTTGAGGGCCCTGTGATGCATTGTCTGATGCAGCTTGTTTCTGGTGGTCACACGGCTGTGGTTGTCAATGGTCAAACTAGTAATTTTTTTGCTAACGGCAGGGGTCTCAGACAAGGGGATCCGGCGTCTCCTTTGCTTTTCAATTTTGTGGCTGACGCTCTATCCCGTATCCTCTCTCGGGCCGCGTTGGCTGGGCATATTACCCCGGTGAGCTCTCACCTTATCCCTCATGGTATCACTCATCTTCAATATGCGGATGACACTATCATTATGTTAGAGCTCAATGAGATTAGTCTTATCAATCTGAAATTCCTTCTGCTTTGCTTCGAAGCGCTTTCGGGCCTTAAAATTAATTTTTCCAAGAGCGAGGTCATTGTGACTGGGGTTTCGAACTTGGAGGCGCAACGAGTGGCTCACCTTCTGAACTGCTCCCTTGGGTCCTATCCTCTCAAATATCTAGGCCTTCCCATCTCCCCGTATAAGCTCCTGGCGAAAGATTTCGCCCCGGTGGTCACCAAAGTTGGCAACAGAGTCCTCCCTTGGCGAGGACGATACAACACGCAAGCGGGCAAGGTTGCCCTTACCAACTCTTGTCTCTCATCCCTCCCTATGTTCTTGATGGGCTTTTATCTTCTATCTAATGGGGTTCATTCTGGCTTCGACAAGCATAGGGGTGCTTTTTACTGGAATGCTGCGGATAATAAACGCAAGTATAGACTGGTCAGATGGAACATCATTTGTCGCCCTAAGGACAAAGGGGGCCTCGGCATTATTAATACGAGAGTTATGAATAATTGTCTCTTGATTAAATGGTGGTGGAAGATAATGACACTTGAGGAGCGTCCAATCTGGCTCTCGATTCTTAAAGCTAAATACTTCCCCTCCTCGAGCCCTATGTTTGCCTCTGCTTCTGGCGGGTCTCAATTCTGGTGTCAACTGGTTAAAGTTCGGCCGATTTTTCGGTCCCTAGTCAAATTTGTTGTCAAGAGCGGTAAGTCCACTCGGTTTTGGCTAGATTGGTGGGTCGGGGATACTACACTTGCGGCTGCCTTCCCGACCTTGTTCTCTTACTGCGATGATTCTGAGATCTCTATCTTTGAGCTCTCGGTTAAAGGTTGGGTTTTAGATTTCCGGCGTTCTCTTTCCCCTGTAGAGTTGGAAGATTGGCAGCGCCTTACTGCTTGCTTCCCCCTGCTCTCGGAGGAAGAGGATTCCGTGGTTTGGCCCCTTTCCTCCTCGGGGCGCTTCTCTGTCAAATCGGCTTATTCTAAGCTTATCTCTAGTGGCCGTTCGGGTAAGTTTAAAGATATTTGGTCAGCTCAAATCCCCCCTAAGATCAAAATCTTTCTCTGGCAAGCTGTTCGCCGTAAGCTGTCGGCGGCTGATCAAATTAAGAAGAGGAACGGGCCGGGATCTGACAGATGTGTGTTGTGTGGGGCTCTGGAGAACACTGAGCATATTTTCTTTCATTGCTCCTTAGCGAAACTTATGTGGTGTTGCATCAGACTCTGGCTGCATGTTAATTGGTCTCCCTCCTCCTTTGAAGACCTGAGACAGTATATCAATTTCTTATCTGGGCAGTCTAAAAGGGTTTTCTTAGTTGGCTGGGCTGCGATGGGTGGTCGCTGTGGACAACTAGGAACAAGTTCTCGATTGAGCGTATCTTTCCGGCTAACCCTGTCAATTGCTTATTTAAAGCCAATGCTTTTTCGCAGCAGTGGAGATTATTGACTAAAGAAGGGGACCTTCAGGCTTTCGACGACATGCTATCCAAGATGAAATCTACGGCGTCTTCCCTTCTTCGGCGCTCTTCGAGGACGGCTTCCTGACCTCCCCCTTTTGGTGTTTTCTGGTGTTTTGCTGGCCTGCGTGCCATGTGAGGCTGGTGGCCATGTATTGCTACTTATGTTCCCTGGTCGCTAAACTTGTTTGGGTATCTGTTCCTGGTGGTGTAACTCTGCCTGGTGGCTTTATTTATAAAGTCGGGCTCCTGCCTTTTCTCTAAAAAAACGTCTAGACATAATCAGTTTGCGCTGGGATCGAACATTGAGGTTTATATTTCTCTTATTTGTTCCCAGGGGTCCCCATTGAAGGAGAACATCTGGTCTTCGAGGTGTGGTTGCAATGCAATGATAAGGCTGCTCCGATCAAAGGATGCAGGTTGGTACATATCAGAGCACAAAGCAGGGCACAACCATCCGCTGTCCATTACATGTGGCCAGAAAATCCATTGGAAGTCGCATAGGCATATAGACAGATACACCAAGGATCTTGTGAAGTAGCTGAGGGATAATAATGTTGGCCTTGGGAAGGTTTTCAGCATTGTTGGTAGTTTTTTTGGATCCGCGGAGAAAGTGCCTTTTCCCAAAAGGTCACTGAAGACCTTATGTAGGAAACTCAACAAAGAACAGTCAGATTTCGATGCTGTCAAAACAATGAACCTGCTTGGGGAGATGAAAGCAAACGATCCAGACTTCAACTATACCATGCAGGTCGATGAGGAGAGCCACATAAAGACACTAATGTGGGTGACAAGCAGAGGGTGCGACCAGTACAGGTGTTTTGGAGATGCAATAACATTTGACACCACCTACCAGACAAACTTGTATGATATGCCTTTTGGTCTGTTCGTCGGCGTCAACAACCACTTCTAGAGCATAATTTTTGGGGGAGCCATGATGAGAGACGAGAAAGAGGAAACATTCAAATGGACCTTCAAGGAGTTTGTCCGTATGGTGGGTGGCAAACTTCCGCAGACAATACTTACAGGTTGTTGCGCTAAAACTCAAAATGGATTTTCTTAACAGCATTATGTATGCCATGATTTTGCTGCACAGTTCTCATGGTCTCATACTTTTCCCATTTTGTTTTTGTTGGGATACAAATGCAGACTAGGTGCGGTCCATGGAGCTGGCAATTGAAGCCGAGCTGCCAAATCCCGTGCACCGTTGGTGCAAATGGCATGTTTTGAAAAAGGCTAAGGAGTCCATGGGTGTACTTTGGAGCAAGAACAACGACTTCAAGCTGGAGTTCCACAAGCTTGTGCTGGAGCCAGATGTTGGACAAGTACTCTTTGAATAAACATCCGTTTTTAACGCAGATATATGAGGTCGGGCGTAAATGGGCAAAGTCGTATTTCCGAGGGGTGTTCTGTGCTAGGATGACCATCACTCAATGGTGCGAGAGCGTGAACCATCTGTTGAAAGGTTACGTGCCTCCAGGGTGCCCAATGCATCTGTTTCTGAAGCAATTTCAGAAATTGCAATTTGACAGAGAGGTGGAGGAGAGTTTTCAGGAGAAGAGGACATCCCTGGTGAGTGTGTTTCTTTTTTTTTCTTTCATACAATTCTTGTGTGATGCTTTTTCTTGTTTCCCCACTATGATAATCCCCTCCGACTTGTGCTCCTGATCGCAGAGCAGTGTGTGTCTTAGGGTCAACCTTCCAATTGAGAAGCATGCTAGCAAAGTATACATCAGAGCTATGTTTGAAAAGTTCGGAGAAGAATTGTACAAGTGTGGGGCACATGTGTTGGATGAGGTAGTGCCTAGGAGGATTTATAACTCAACCCATGTAGAAGCGGCGAATAGGGAGAAATGGAGCAAAGTTGAATTCAAGATAGAAGTGAATGAAGACGAGAGTTTTTTCAGTTGCGAGTGCGTTTATTTTGAACATGCTGGGCTAGTATGCTGCCATGCATTGCAGGTGAGCTCGGTGTTTCACCGCCAACGGTTTAATTATGTTCCCCTCACATGTTTTGCTACCCGAGATGCAAGTCTTACAGAAATCATTTGTTTCCACCGTGTTACATGTGATGGTGCATTTCCGATTGCAAAAATACCCCAGAAGCATATGCTTAAAAGATGGACGAGAGAGGCACCTGACATTCTCCCTAAACATTTGGTCCTATTGAAGATGAATACCTGAAACAGCTATTGATCGATCTGCGCGACAAGGTGTGTCTGCTTGAACGGATGAATGACGAGCTCCGTTCGGAAGCAAGGGCGATGCAACATTTTCAGGAAACCAGTCAGCAGGTTGCACAACAAGTCCCAGCTCCAAACCTTGCCAGCCACCACGGTACATATGTGATGAGAGTTGCTGTGTTCGTTCTTGTTCTAGCACTTGTGTACAAGGTGTTCTGCATGTAGATGCAGACTAGTTGGTCACAAAAACTGCTTAGATCTATTTGCAATGCTCTTTCGAAAATGTACCCCTGCCTCCATCTGACTTTTATTGTCGAGTTCTGTTAGATGAAGTAGTGTAACCGTTTCAGGGGAAAAAGCGCCCCATAAATAAGATCTTAGTTCTGATCTACAATGTTTTCTTCATCTCGGAATAACAAGGGGTACATCTAGTAGAAAAAAAATGTCCCATGGAGATGTTCTTGACATAATGGTGGTGGTGGTAATCATCATTTGTTGCTGACTTAGACATGTGCTCGTCCTTCAAGCTCCCCTACAGAACAAGAAACGTTCCTTTGATTGCTTTGAGTGAATTGTGTGCCGCCTTTGTTTGGTTCCCTTGCATCCGCATCAGCTCGTAAAGCATGAGGTTGCTATGTGATGCCAATGTCTCATGTAAGGGGTAGAATGTTTGTCAACAGTTTGCATTAGCGCGCATGTGTACCGTGGTTAAGTGTGTGATCTGAATGCTTACAAAAGTTCAACAAAGGCCACGAAATTAAGTTGCGGTAATCTGCTAACTGATGCTATGACATGTGGAAAAAACAATCGTTTCATTATCCAACCCTCTGAAAAAACAACATCGTCAACAAATAAAAAAATGAAAACGTCATTAGCGATGATTAATTACGGGCTGTTGAAACACTCACTGGTAGAAAAAGAGGCTTCCGTCCAGCCCCATTAGTCGCGAAACTATAGGAACCGCGACTAATGAAGTCTTTAGTCGCGGTTCGGCAGACGAACCGCGACCAAAGGCCTGGGCCCAGGGCGCTCGGTGGCCAGCTGGTGCACGTGAGGGGATTTAGTCGCGGTTGGCCAGGCCAACCGCGACTAAAGGTGCCCAAAGGCCTTTAGTCGCGGTTGGCCAGGCCAACCGCGACTAAAGCTCCTCCCCTATATATACCAGTTCAGCACGCTCACTTAGCCATTTGGTGCCACTTCTCTTCACAAGCTTCACAAGGGGGTGTAGGTTTGCTTTTGGTTCCTCTTATGCACACAAGGTGTTTGATGAAATGCCCCAAGAGGGTGAAACAAACATGATATGAAGTGTTGGAGCCACACTTGAGGTTCCTCATTTATTTTTTCCTCCTCGATCGCGGTTAGCAACTTGAACCTTTCATGCATGTGTGTCATTGATAAAATATGCATGTGTGTTGTTCATTGTTTAATTTCTATTGTTTATAGCTAGTTAGTTTAACAAATGCATGATGGTTAATTATATATTTTATATTATAATAATGCAGATGAATCGGCAATGGATGTACGGTAACCGACTCTCCCGCGAGTTCACTACGGGTTTGAAAGATTTCCTCGTAGTGGCTAATGCGAACAAGCAGAAGGGTTTTGTTATCTGTCCATGTGTTGACTGTAAGAATCAGAAGGGTTACTCTTCCTCAAGAGAAGTTCACCTGCACCTGCTTCGGCACGGTTTCATGCCAAGCTATAATTGTTGGACCAAGCATGGAGAAAGAGGGGTTATAATGGAAGAAGATGAAGAAGGGGATGATTTCATCGATGAAAGCTATCTTGCTCATTTCGGTGATACTTTCATGGAGGATGCTGAAGGTGAAGGGGAAGGTGAAGGGGAAGGTGAAGGTGAAGAAGAGGCACGTGATGAGACCGTTGATGATCTTGGTCGGACCATTGCTGATGCACGGAGACGCTGCGAAACTGAAAAGGAGAGGGAGAATTTGGATCGCATGTTAGAGGATCACAGAAAGTCGTTGTACCCCGGATGCGATGATGGTCTGAAAAAGCTGGGCTGCACACTGGATTTGCTGAAATGGAAGGCACAGGCAGGTGTAGCTGACTCGGCATTTGAAAACTTGCTGAAAATGTTGAAGAATATGTTTCCAAAGAATAACGAGTTGCCCGCCAGTACGTACGAAGCAAAGAAGGTTGTCTGCCCTCTAGGTTTAGAGGTTCTGAAGATACATGCATGCATCAACGACTGCATCCTCTACCGCGGTGAATACGAGAATTTGAATGAATGCCCGGTATGCACTGCATTGCGTTATAAGATCAGAGGCGATGACCCTGGTGACGATGTTGAGGGCGAGAAACCCAGGAAGAGGGTTCCCGCCAAGGTGATGTGGTATGCTCCTATAATACCACGGTTGAAACGTCTGTTCAGGAACAAAGAGCATGCCAAGTTGTTGCGATGGCACAAAGAGGACCGTAAGTCGGACGGGGAGTTGAGACACACCGCAGATGGAACGCAATGGAGAAAGATCGACAGAGAGTTCAAAGATTTTGCAGCTGACGCAAGGAACATAAGATTTGGTCTAAGTACAGATGGCATGAATCCTTTTGGCGAGCAGAGCTCCAGCCATAGCACCTGGCCCGTGACTCTATGCATCTACAACCTTCCTCCTTGGTTGTGCATGAAGCGGAAGTTCATTATGATGCCAGTGCTCATCCAAGGTCCGAAGCAACCCGGCAACGACATCGATGTGTACCTAAGGCCATTAGTTGATGAACTTTTACAGCTGTGGGGCAGACCTGGTGTCCGTGTGTGGGATGAGCACAAAAAAGAGGAATTTAACCTACGAGCGTTGCTTTTCGTAACCATCAACGATTGGCCTGCTCTTAGTAACCTTTCGGGACTGTCAAATAAGGGATACAATGCATGCACGCACTGCTTACATGAGACTGAAAGTGTACATTTGCCAAATTGTAAGAAGAACGTGTACCTTGGGCATCGTCGATTTCTTCCGAAAATTCATCCAGTAAGAAAGAAAGGCAAGCATTACAACGGCAAGGCAGATCACCGGCCGAAGCCTGCGGAACGCACTGGTGCTGAGGTATTTGATATGGTCAAGGATTTGAAAGTCATCTTTGGAAAGGGTCCTGGCGGACAATCAGTTCCGAAGGGAGCTGACGGGCACGCAGCCATGTGGAAGAAGAAATCTATATTCTGGGAGCTAGAATATTGGAAAGTCCTAGAAGTCCGCTCTGCAATCGACGTGATGCACGTTACGAAGAATATTTGCGTGAACCTCCTAAGCTTCTTGGGCGTGTATGGGAAGACAAATGATACAAAGGAAGCACGGCAGGACCAGCAACGTTTGAAAGACCCTGATGACCGGCATCCGGAATGGTTTCAAGGTCGTGCCAGCTACGCTCTGACCAAAGAAGAGAAGGTCATCTTTTTTGAATGCCTGAGCAGTATGAAGGTCCCGTCTGGATTCTCGTCCAATATAAAGGGAATAATAAACATGGCGGAGAAAAAGTTCCAAAATCTGAAGTCTCACGACTGCCACGTGATTATGACGCAATTGCTTCCGATTGCTTTGAGGGGGCTCCTGCCGGAAAATGTTCGAGTAGCCATTGTGAAGCTATGTGCATTCCTCAATGCAATCTCTCAGAAGGTAATCAATCCAGAAGATCTACCACGGTTACAGAACGATGTGATCCAATGTCTTGTCAGTTTCGAGTTGGTGTTCCCGCCATCCTTCTTCAATATTATGACGCACCTCTTGGTTCACCTAGTCGAAGAGATTTTCATTCTCGGTCCTGTATTTCTACACAATATGTTCCCCTTCGAGAGGTTCATGGGAGTATTAAAGAAATATGTTCGTAACCGTGCTAGGCCAGAAGGAAGCATCGCCAAGGGCTATGGAAATGAGGAGGTAATTGAGTTTTGTGTTGACTTTGTTCCTGACCTTAAGCCGATTGGTCTTCCTCGATCGCGGCACGAGGGGAGACTAAGTGGAAAAGGCACGATCGGAAGGAAATCAACGATATGTATGGACGGCCATTCTCTGACTGAAGCACACCACACTGTACTGACCAATTCCAGCTTGGTGGCTCCGTACTTTGAGAAACACAAGAATATTTTACGCTCGGACAACCCGGGGAAGCCTGAATCCTGGATTAGGAAGGCCCACATGGAGACTTTCGGCAGTTGGTTGAGAAAACATTTAATGAATGACAATGATGTTGTAGATCAGCTGTACATGTTGGCCAAGACACCATCTTCGACTATAACGACTTTCCAAGGGTACGAGATAAATGGGAATACATTTTACACGATCGCCCAAGATAAAAAGAGCACCAACCAAAACAGTGGTGTCCGCTTTGATGCAGCAACCGAGAATGGGCAAAAGGTCACATATTATGGTTACATAGAGGAGATATGGGAACTTGACTATGGACCCTCCTTTAAGGTCCCTTTGTTCCGGTGCAAATGGTTCAAGCTAACAGGAGGTGGGGTAAAGGTGGACCAGCAATACGGAATGACAATGGTGGATTTCAACAATCTTGGTTACCTTGACGAACCATTCGTCCTAGCGAAAGATGTCGCTCAGGTTTTCTATGTGAAGGACATGAGTAGCAAACCGAGGAAACGGAAAGATAAGAAAACGATCAGTACATCATGCGATGATCCAAAGCGCCACATTGTTCTTTCAGGGAAAAGAAACATCGTGGGAGTGGAGGACAAGACAGACATGTCAGAAGATTATAATATGTTTGCTGAAATTCCGCCCTTCAAAGTGAACACCGACCCAAGCATTAAGTTAAATGATGAGGATGCTCCATGGATACGGCACAATCGTAAGCAAGCAGGGACACAAGGGAAGAAATGATGTGTAATAATTTATTGTACCAAACTTTGTTGAATGGATCATGTGAATTATATTACCCGTGATGTGTTTGGTGTCCATTTTCGAATGATTCGAGATACCACTGATGATACATGAAATTTGGAGTGATTTAGTCATACTCCTGCCTAGGCGTATAATATGCATACTCGTAGTCTTCATAGCCGCCGCCGTTGTACTGGTAGTCGTCGCCTTCTAAGTTGCCGCCGTCGTCGTCGCTGCTGTCGTCGCTGTCGTCGGGCGGCGCTCGTGGCTCGAACTGAGGGTAGCGCAGGCGGGGGATATCGCCGGCCGTGATGTAGTCCATGACGCTCTGCAGAGTCCGGCCGTACCACCATAGCCGACGGCCGGCCTCTGGTATATTATTTTGAATTGAATTAGTTTTATTTTTCTTAATTTTTTGATATATTATTTGTATTTTTAGAATTTTGAATTGAATTAGTTTTATTTTTCTGAATTTTTTGATATAATATTTGTGTTTTTAACATATTGAATTGAATTAGTTCTATTTTTCTGAATTTTTTGATATATTATTTGTATTTTTAACATATTGAATTGAATTAGTTTTATTTTTCTTAATTTTTTGATATATTATTTGTATTTTTAAGATTTTGAATTGAATTAGTTTTATTTTTCTGAATTTTTTGATATATTATTTGTATTTTTAACATTTTGAATTGAATTAGTTTTATTTTTCTTAATTTTTTGATATATTATTTGTATTTTTAGAATTTTGAATTGAATTAGTTTTATTTTTCTGAATTTTTTGATATAATATTTGTGTTTTTAACATATTGAATTGAATTAGTTTTATTTTTCTGAATTTTTTGATATATTATTTGTATTTTTAAGATTTTGAAAAAGAAAAAGTATTTTGAAAAATACCTTTAGTCGCGGTTGGCCTGCCCAACCGCGACTAAAGGTCGTTGCGCGCGGGAACGCAAAAACCCGCCAAAAACCCCTTTAGTCGCGGTTGGTCTGGCCAACCGCGACTAAAGGTTACCCTTTAGTCGCGGGTCGCCTCCCCAACCGCGACTAAAGGGGGGGGGCTATAAATACAAGGGCCCGAACCGTCGCCTCCATTTCTCGTCTTCTCTGCCGCGCCGAAGGCCTGCCGCCGTCGCCCTCGCCCTCGACGCCGCCCGCCGTCGCCCTCGCCCTCGACGCCGCCCGCCGTCGCCCGCCGCCCCCTCTCGCCCACGTACGGCGCCCGCCGCCCCCTCTCGCCCTCGTACGCCGCCCGCCGGCCTCCCTCGCCCACCGCGCCGCCTCTCGCCCGCCCTCAACGCCGCCGGCCGGCCTCGCTGCCGCGCGCGCACGCGCGCGCCTCTCTACAGAGAGCGAGATCGTGGAGAGCGAGAGAATTTTTTCTTTTTTTTCTTTTTTTTGTTCTTTTTAATTTTAACTAGTTAATTAGTTTAACAAAAACGGTAAAATAACTTAAAACTTGATAATTAACAAAAAAAACCGTAAAATTTGATAATTAACAAAAAAACGTATATACGGAGAGGGGGCGGCGAGGGGGGCGGCGATGCGCGCGGTGTTTTTTTAGGGATCGAGAGGGGGCGGCGAGGGTTATACATGTGTGTTGTCCTCGCCTCCCTCTCCGTGACGCCGTCGTCTGCCGCCCCGTCTCGCGCTCTACCGCGACACCCTCTCCCACCCCTTCCTCGCCCCCTCCTTTTGCCACCGCCCTTTCGCCACCGCCACCGCCACCGCCCCCCTTCTTCACTTAATTAATTTGTTTTTACTACATGTTTTCAGGACTGACATAATGGCGGACGATAGAGCTGACCCGATTATGGACAACTATGATCCGGACGGTGAAGCACATATGTTCGGCATCATAAACGGCGATATTCTATATGTGCCGACCGGACAAGAAGAAGATGATATCTCTTCTTATCTGAACCTTGACGGTGAAGATGAAGGGCGCCGTCAGCAAGATGATGCCGAACAAACGTCGATAAACGACGATCTTCAAATGGAAGTAGCAACCACCTCCGGCGCCGAGGTATATATATACATTGAGCCTCTGGTGATACAAACTAACTGATTTGAATAAATATGTGTGTACTAACGCGCGCGACTCTCTTTCTTATTTTAGCCCTCGGCCGGATCGTCGAAACAATCGAGTACGTCGTCAAAGCGTGGCGCAACCAAGACGATGAAACAAGGAGAAACATGCACCATCGAGGTTGTCGACAGTGCAACCGGCAGGCCGCTGGAGCCCCGCAAGAACGCCACCAAGTTTGTCAACCAATGCGGAGCCATTGTTAGAGACAACGTCTCGATCACCGTCCAGGAGTGGAATAAGCCAAAGAAGGCACGAATTGCTGGTTTCACTTTTGTCGATAAGAGAACAAAAAAAGATTGCTTCAAGAAGCTTATGGAACATTTCGTTCTACCTCCGGAATACAACAAATTCGATGAGGAGGGTAACAAGATTGAGGAAAACAAGGAGAGGAGGAGGCTAGTCAAACAGTTCGCTCTTCATAAGATGGCCGACGCATTCCGGAAATTCAAGCAAAATCTAGCCCATGACTTTGTCAAGCAGAACAAGACTCCGGATTTCAAAGGACAATATGAGAAACTGAAACATGATTGGCCAGAATTTGTGAAGCAAAAGAAATCGGAGCAGTTCATTCAAATATCGAAAAAAATAAGGAAAATGCGGCTAAGAAGGAGTACAATCATATTATGGGGCCAGGAGGGTATCGCCTTTGGGAGCCTAGGTGGGAGAAGATGGAGAACGAGCTGAGGGCGCGAGGAATCCGTCCAGGTACGGAGGGATGGGACCCAAGGGCCAAAAGCTGGTGGTACGGGCATGGGGGAACGCTGAACCCGGAGACAGGGGAGTGTGTTTACCGGGGCAAAATAATTAAACCCACCCAAGCCCTTATTGACGCAATGAGGGATGCTCAAGAGGGGAAGATCAAGTTCAACAGAGAGAACGACGCGCTGACAAAAGCCCTCGGGAATCCTGAACACGGAGGACGTGTACGAGGCATGGGGCACATTCCGTGGAAAATAGGGTTCCCCCAGAACGATGACCCGTACGGTTACAGAAGCCGGAAGAGAAAGATGGATCGGGAAGCAGATGTTGTGGCGCGGTTGGCATCGGAAATGGATGTGATGAAGAAAACCGTGAGTGTACTAGTAGCCGAAAGAGATGCAGCTCGGGCGCAGCATGAAGATCATCCAGCGGATCTCAGAAGCCAGCAGCGGAGAAGCAGTGTGGCTTCCACGGAGGCCCCATCGGCTGGTGCAGATGCACCGACGATCGAAATTACTGCACCGGAGCCTCTGGTGGTCGAAATTACTGCACCGGAGCCTCTGGTGGTCGAAATTACTGCACCGGAGCCTCCTCGCTACCCCGTGGACGATATAAAGGAGATGAAAGAATGTCATCTGTATTATCCTATCGGGAACATGTCCATGAAGGTAGCCATCGGCAGTGCTTTACCATGTTTACCTGGAGCACTCCACCACAACAACCCCATTCAAGATGGCTATGCTCGTGTCACGGTGGAGGACATAGTCCAAGGGTTTGAGGACCTGGAGATTGACATTGCTACACCTGAAGGGGAGAAAAGACTTGGAGATGTCAAGCGCCATTTCATTCTATGGCAAAAGAAGTTTATCAAGTTTCCAGGCGAGGCGCCAAGGACAACAAGTCCACCCCCCTACGGTGGGTGGGCGGTTCACCTACACCTCCGTCACGTCAGCCGACGCCCCCCAGTCCACAACGTCCGGCGGGTGATCAGACGCCGCCCCCCAGTCCTCGTCCGGCGGGTGATCAGACGCCGCCCCCCAATCCACCTCCGGCAAAGAAGCAGAAGCAGTCCTGGATTATTAACCCGGACCCTTATGTACCTAAGACCACAAAGGTACCGGAGCCATCACTGAAGCCTCTCCCCACAAGGCCTTGGGAACGTAGTGCCGAGGAAACTGCCGCGGCCGCGGCTGCTGATCATGAGAAATGGAAGGCGGACTGCAAGAAGAAAAGAGAGCCCGAGCCCAAGCCAGTATTTTCTGATGAGCAAAAGAAGTGGGCTAAGTCATTTTTGAGCACACCGTCCCAAGCCGCGAAGAATCTGCCTGACGACTATGCACGTGAACTTCGTAGGCAGGCACTCATGTTGAAGGAGAAGAAAGAGCGGGCGGAGAACCAGGAGAACAAAGCCTTGGAGGAGGCCGAGAAAACGGAATTAGAAAGTAAAAAAAGCGGGAAACGAGTTGCCCAGCTCGGGGAACAAAGTAAACAATCGATTGCCCCGCTTATAGTGAAAGCCGCCGGTCCGGATGACCCCGATATCATAGCAGCTGCGGCAGCACATGGATTGACTGTAACGAGTGCCAGAGAACAAGCGGCCAACTTAGGTATTACTCTTCGTGAACTGTTAGGCCTTGATGAGGCGCCAGTGAAGGAGGTAGTAATTACATATGTGAAGAATGGGCCTCTCGTCGAGCCTGCGCAGGAAGAGGATCTACCTCCACAAATGAAAGGTCTGCTGAAATGGTACAAGGGTTACATAAAAAATAAAAACGCCAAAGAATATATTTATGCGGAAGTTAGATATGAGCATCACTTCAAACATTACTATGTACAAATTCATCTGAGTGAATTGTTCCAGCTTTTCAATCTGCGCGAGCTCGACAAATCTATCATCAGTTGCTACGTTCTGTAAGTGATTTATTTCTACCCCATCTCGTTCATATTGCCTGCACTATATATATGTCCTAACTATATTGTTGTGTCCGCTATTATACATGCAGAATGAAGATTAAGGAATGCAGAGTAAGGAACATCCATGATGTTGGGTTCATTGACCCACACATCGTTAATGGATATGTGTTGGAGCATCACCCCGCCGACATGGAGGCAGACCTGTGGCAGTTTCTTACAAAGCAGGAACTCAAAAGTGATATTCTATTTCCTTACCATTTTGGGTGAGTGTTTCTGTCTTGAGCACATTCTCTTTTGTTTACTCCATGCATGGTATGTGGCCGGCTAATCGATGAGTTATGCATGACGTACTGTGCATGTATCGTGTCCGCAGGTTCCACTGGATTCTGCTAGTAATTAAAGTTGACACCTCAGAATGTCTCGTCCACGACTCTCTGAATAAGGATCCAAAGCTTTGGGGCGGCATGAGAAGAATGCTGCAGAAGTAATTATTTTCATTCATTTGCGCTCTATATCGATCGGCCTATTTCGTTCATTTCCTAATATCAAGTAACTAATAACTCTCTTGTTCATTTAATTTTCTTTGCCTCGTAGGGTTTGGAGACGGTTCGTAGATACAAAGGTCGGTGAATTCAAAAAAGAGCTAGAATTCAAAAGGTCAAAGGCTAAGAATGGTGAGGATATTCAGCCAGCGGGGACCAATCTATGTGCATACTATGTCTGTGAGATGATCCGGAGATACACCTCTGAGCGGCGGGTTCCGAGTGATACCAATGCTCAGAGGAATAACCTCCGGATGATGCTTAGTCCAGAAGCTCGCTTCCGACCACTTCAAGAGGAACTAGCTGGATGGTTCAGGAGGGAAGTCCTCCATCCTAAAGGAGAACACCATTACGAGGACGTAGAACTTTATATGCATTAAATTATGTATGGAAACTTGTTCAAAATTGTATATGGTCATCCGATGATATTGAATATATATTGTATATTCCTCTTGAATTCTTTTTGGTTCTAATTTCAAATTTGTTTGAAATTGTACATTCATATGCATGTATGTAGTACCGTAGAATATGTGAAACTCCTTCAAAATTAAAATAAAGCACAAAAGAAATAAAACAATACAAATTAAACAGAAAACAGGTTTAGGGGGGGGGCTAAAACCCTAAACCTGCGGCGGCCTTTAGTCGCGGTTGGCCAGAAGAACCGTGACTAAAGGTCATCCGCCCCGACGGCCGCCTGGCGCCCACGTGGACGGGCCTTTAGTCGCGGTTCTTAAGCAACCGCGACTAAAGGGGGGGCTTTAGTCGCGCCGGTTTGGTCGCGGTTGCGCAACCGCGACTAATGGCAGTTGCGAACCGCGACCAAAGGCCCTTTTACCACCAGTGACTACTGGGTGATTCCGCTGGTCAGGGATGTGCCACGGTTACACTTCTTCCTCCGTTTGCTCTCATATGGCCAGGACTCGACCACGAGGGCAACGATCGCGTGGTACACATCTGAAAAAGTGTGGAGCATCAACACTGTGGAGTCAAGACTTGTGCGTACATGTCAGACTGGTTGTCAGAGCCCCTAGGCGCTTTGCATGTGGGTGGGCCAGCGCTGGACGAATACAAGCCAAAAATAAATGGAATACAACCTCTATACACTGGCAACGGGAATCTAGATGGTGAAGCGACGGCAGGGATAGCGGCCTGCCTGTAGCGCGGCCACCAAACGCATTTTTCGCCATTGTCGGCTCTTCTATTAGCCATGCTCTCAGAGAAACCTACGCCTTCATGGTGCACCGCACTTGTTATACTAGCTCCGGTCACCCTCGGCATTCGGCTCATTATTTCTTTGTGCCGGGCTCTGTTTGGAGGCATGTCGGAGAGCGATCCGCGCCGCGCTTTTAGGTTTTGCGGCAAATCATTCCGGGGGTGAGAGGAGCCTAAGAGTATCTCCAGCCGCGTCCTCAACAGACCCTCCACTGCTCTTTTTATCGTCGGCGTCTAAAAATCGGCCCACGTCCGCAGAAGCCCAATTTTTGCCGATTAGGGTCGAAATTGGCGCCGGCGGACCCAGGTCGAATTCGGCGCGCTGGGGCACCGGGGAAAGCGTTTTTGGCGCGAAAGCCTGGTGGGCCCGCCGAGTCAGTGACCAGCCTGTCTCGTCTTTCTCATCGCCTCGTTTTCCCGCGGGGAATCAATGCCAAGGCTGTCACCAGTCAACCTTCCATTGATTCCTCACGGGCGGCGCAGTGATGGCACGGCGACGCGTCGTCCAGCTCCCGTCACGCGTACACACACGTCTGCCGCCCCCTGGCGGCTATAAAAAGCCACCCCCTCCCTTGCCAGTGGACGCACTCTCCTTCGTCCTCAGTCCCTCTCTCGCCCCTGGCGCCTCATCCCGTCACTCTCTCCCCGCCTCCATTCTACATCCGCCGATGGGAGAGCGTTTCCCCGGTGACGGTGCGGCGGCCAACGGCTTCGGACGCCGCACCCTGCACGAGTGGGAGGCGTACCTCCTCCACGAGGCCAACTACCCAGTGCCACCTGACATGCGCATGCCAGGGCGGTGGAAGCTCAGCGCCGGAGGCGTCCCCGCCCCCCCGCAGCTCGACGCCGACCGCTTCCACAGCGAGATCGCGCGCGTCTGGGCCTCCCTGCCGTAGGAGGTGCGCGGCCGCCCGGAGTACACTGCCAACAACCACGCTAGCTGGGCGGCGTACTTCCAACGCCGCCACGAGGAGCAGGTCGCCTCCACCAACAACGCGCCGGTGAGGGGGCACTACAACGCCGACGGCCGCTGCCTGTGGTGGGGCGTCCCCGGGGGGATGCTGCACTACGTCTTCAAGCACCTCGAGGGCGGGAACTAGCCGCCGCTCCAATACCTGGCGGCCCTAGCGCCTGTCCCTCGCCGGAGCGGCGGCATTTAGCTGCCAAGGCGCATGGCGGCTGGGTCGTCGTCGTCCTCCTCCTCCTGCTGCTCCTCCGGTTTGCCGATGCTCGTCAGCATCAAGACCGAGCCCGTGGAGATGCTGCTCGGGAAGCGCACCCGCGGCACCGCCCTCGTCATCAATGAGGGCTGCCATGGCTCCTCCTCCTTCTCCTGCCTCATCAAGCCCAAGACGGAGCCGGAGCTCATCGCCACGAAGAGCGAGCACGACGACATGGCTGCCACCGATGAGGCTGCCATCAAGTGGGCGCGCGAGGACTATGCCCGGCTGGAGACGGAGCGCCAACAACGCGCCCTCTAGGAGTTCGCCGCTCGGAGCCGCGGCCGTGACAATGGCGGCGTCATCGTCCTCGACGACAGTGACGATGACGCACCACCGCCGCCAACCAAACCCGTTGGCCAAGGCGACCCAGGGCAGGGGTGCAACAAGGACGTCGGCGGCATGAAGAAGGAGGAGGACAACGAAAGCGGTGACTACAACGTCTTCGACGCGCTCTTCGGCTTGTAGGAGGGCGGCGGACGGCAGCGTGGTAGATTTAGTTATGCTTTTTAAGTTTTTAAATTATGTTTTTAATTTTTTTTGTACAAACATCAATGAAAATCGCCTAGTTTGGCCAAATATGTGTCGTGTTTGGCCAAGTTTATTTTTCAGAAAACGACGTCTGAGTTGGACTTGGGGCGGTGGTTGAGAAACCAGCCGCCCCTACGCCGATATTTTCACCGGCGCGCCCCCAGGCGGCGCTATTTCAGGCCCCTAGGGGCCGAATGGCTGGAGATGTGCTTTAACTGAAAATGGCAGTGTGCTCCATTATTTTGACTAGGAGTTGACAATGTGTGGTTTCCCCGGCGCGCGCCGTCCAACCAACATGCACACCGCGATCGATAGCTGCAACGGCAACGGTTAAAAGAAGCTTTACCTGGTCAGTTGCAACAGTAGCTCCGTGTCCGTCCACAGGTCGACGACACATTAGAGGCTTTGATATCTAGGGACGCATTTGGTAGGCTGCATACAACCCGACTAGGCATGCGCGGGATGTTTTTGAGTCGTTTGGTTGCTTGCAAGCCGGCCTGGCTGGCATCGGCATGGAACTTAAAGCACCCCAGAGCCTAGCTCGCTGGGAACGCTTGAATCGACCATTTTCGGTGAGCCAGGTCGAGTCAGGCGGAAAACAATGACGCGGCGTAGGGCATGGTGCAGGGGGGATGCGTTCAGAGATGGCGGGAGGGGGAAATTGGCCGAGGCGGGATGGTGCAAAATATACCCTCACCACCCATTTACTCGTTCACCCCTAGCTATAGGACAAGCCCTCCTATATTATTGGCATTGGCGGTGGTGACGACTCAGACCTGCGGCGACGACACTCCCCTGCAGCTGCAAGTGGCGGCAACAACACTGCCCTGCAGCGGCAACAACACTCCCCGTCAGCGGCAGCTGCTTCTCCCTTTCTTCTTCGACTTCGTCCGGCCATCCTCGTCTCCGCCATGTCTCCCCTGACCCCAAACTGTTAAGCTACCCCCTCCCCCTCCTCTGTTATGTGTTAGGTCATTCGATATGACCGTTTAGGGTCGATAGCACCATCGCTGACCACATCATGGATTTCGCTTAGGTTGTGGATGAACGGACGAAGGTTCTAGTTCAAGCAGCATCGCTGATAGTTGTGGTTCGGGTCTGGATCATGTTGGTCCATAAGAGAGATGTTCGTCGGAATACGAAACCTCTCATCCGGTATGGTCCGATGTTAATCAAGGATCAGGAGAGGATAGCGAATCTGAACTACATCTAGAACTGCAATGACACAGAGGCTGACTAGGAAACCAATAGAGACCATCTCCAGGTACTTCAAGCAAGTGCAATATGTTGTTAGGGAGCTCGGAGTAGAGATGATCAGGTCACCAACCGGCCGGACTCCTACCAAGATTCGCACTAGCCCAAGATGGTATCCATACTTCAAGGTGAGCACTGACAATTGTAATCATGCCTCGATATGTTGTTATTGTTCTTCTGTATCCATACTTTAAGGTGAGCACTAACAACATATTGTAATGCCATTTCAGGATTGCATTGGAGCAATAGATGGTACTCATGTCATGCCAAAGTGCTGAGGTCACAAGATGCAGCATATAGAGGGAGGAAGCACTACACAAGCCAGAATGTGCTAGCTGTTGTTGACTTTGATTTGAAATTCACATATTTGTTGACTGACTAGGAAGGATCAACACATGATGTTAACATTCTCCGTGATATCATGAGTCATCATGATGGCACCAACATCCCTGATGGAAAGTTCTACCCAGGAGATGCTGGCTATGCATGTCGACTAGGTGTTCTTCCATCCTTCAAGAAAACATGATACCATTTGAACGAGTTCTCTAGAAGGAACTATCCTAGGACTCCACAGGAGCTGTTCAATCTCAGACACTACAACCTTAGAGTAACGGTTGAGAGGGCACTTGGAGCTCTAAAGAACAGGTTCAAGATCCCTTACCCTACCCAGGTTAAGCTTGTTCTTGCATGTTGCATTCTGCATAACTCGATGCTGCAATGGGGTGTTGATGAACTTGTGCCGAAGGAGGAAGATGTGACTCGTGATGAGGTGATCGGCTCTGGCCATGGTGTGGAGGCGTTCGACAACGAAGCATGAAAGAACAAAAGATTGAAGTGGGATCAGACAAGATGGGATAACAGAGGTCAGACAAGGATCTGAAGCAGAAGAACAAGAGGAGGAAGAAGAAAGAGGCAGCAGCAGACTCGAAGAAGAGGAAGCAGCACATCAGCAGCAGAGGAAGAGGAAGAGGAAGAGGGTGAACTTACACCTAGTTAGCATCATTGAACTTTCCTTATTCACCCATGTTGGCTCTTAATAATTTGTACCGTCATTTGCTAGTAGCTAGGATAAACTGCCATTTGTTTCCTAGTTAGGACAAGACAATGTTCAGTGTGTGTGTGTGTGTGTGTGTGTGTGGTAAGGTCTCCACTAGTGAGAAGTGGTGATCACATCCTTAGTCGTTTGCAAACAAACAATGTGTTGTTTGTCTAACAATAGCGATGCAGGCAAACAAACAACGTGCTGACTAGTTGCTCCCCTCATGCATAAAGCCTAATGCAGGCAACCAAACTACATGCAAATGTTGGTTTTAGCCTGCATTTGCCCAACTAGACCCAACTGGGACAAGTATGCAAAATGCCCTAAAACAGATATGTGAACCAAACGCGTCCTAGGTAGCTAAAGCCCCGCTTCCCCTTGCCGTTGCTGATCGCCGTTGTCGCCTTCCACCTCTTTGTCTTCGTCTAGCAACATCTCGTCGCCAGTGTCGTCATCATCCTCTTCGACCACTTCATCCACTCCGACCACCGCGGGCGACATTGGCCCCATGCTGATTGGTGCCACAAGCGTTGTAGGGTCCTTCTCTGCTAGCCCCCTCGATGTGGGGTACAGCTCGTGCAAGTCCCCGTGTACGCATGCTCGATGCTGGCAACACCGACGCATGCCTTCATCCATGATGTGTCCCTGGACCTGGCAAGCCTGAAGCGGCACCTTGTCAACATTAACTTCGTCCATCTATGCATGCCCGGTGTTGGCTACACCAACGCGACGTCTCGTCAGCACCATTTTGTTCCAGTGCACCACTACCTCAACATCACTGCTCCTCCTTGCGCCCGCGGCTCAAGGGCAACTACCTCGACACCGGCCACCCTGACTCGATGTTGACCATTGCGTCCCTCGCACAGCTACCTCGACCATGACTACACCACCCTACGCTCACTACTAGGGAAAACCCTAGCAGTAGCGCATGTTTAAATCCTATCAGTAGCGTTGGGTACCACGCTACTAGTAAGGCGCTACACCTAAAGGTTAGCAGTAGCGTGGGCTGGACCGCGCTACTGCTATATCGACTTAGTAGCAACGCTTTCTAAAACGAGCGCTACTGGTAATTAGTAGTAGCGCTTCTCCTAGCACGCGCTACTACTATTATTTCGTATTTTTTTTTATTTCATGTTGTATTCATACACCTTTATACAAATTTTCATACCGCAGCAATTTAGAGAATAATTTTACATCATAATGAGTTATTACATCAGTTGGAGAAAGAACCATGGACTAGTTTCAAGTGGATGGACATCCACTTGAAACTAATCCACGGTTATTTCACCCAATGATATAATAAATATCATCATCATCATCATCATCATCATCATCATCATCATCATCATCATCATCATCATCATATCATTAACAACATATCATCATAATACATCATTATCATATAGCACCTCCTCATGATCATCGTTTTCATCAATGAGACATCACATACAAGTTGGTCACTAGACATAATCACTATCATCATCACCAACTCTCATAAACATATTGTACCTCATAGGACCTACTACATTCTCTTAGGACCTACTATATTATCTTGGGTAAAATAGCATAAAACAAGATAGCCCCTGACTCTCCATTATGGAGAATGGAGATTATCCTATCTCCAATTCTTGCCTTTCGTGCAATGTTGGGTCCAAGAACCTCCTTACGAATGTCCATACATTTCTTCCATTCTTTGATTATCATGTGTTCACCGTTTTTAGAAACCCGGTATGCACAGGTGTGATTCATAGGACGACCTGGCTGTATGCTCAAAACATCCAGGCGACCATTCTGATACAATCAAATGAGTCACACAATCCATCGAGTTTTTCTGTTGAAAAACATAGTAATAACTTCGTAGTTAGCAATGTAGTTCAGTTTTAGAAGTATGCAAAAAGATGCATGGATGTCGTAATAGTAAAAAATCTTACCAAGAAATCTCCATGGAAGTTATAGTTGTTCAACACGTGCACTAGTGGCATGTATTCACCATAATTTGGAGGAGTTCGATAAAAGGCATTGTAATTCTGAATGTCAGTACAATATGCGACCAAATGATTTTTCTCTTGATAAGTTAACTCAGAGCCATCGGTGTAGTTGGTTCTGTCTACCATCTTCCGCACACTCCTTGAAGCATGAAAATAAGCTATCAATGGAAATAAGCTGTCAACTATTTTGAAATAAACAATATAAATTACTTAATGACTATGTTTGAGGAACTCACATAGCGGTATAATTGGAAGCGTATCAACAAGAACCCAAATGTCCAAATTATCTTGGTCGATGTCAGGATCACCAAGATCCATGGTGACAAACATACCCTCTTGAAAATCATACATCTTGCAAAGTGCTTCCCAACCCGGGCAACCAAAATTGGATACGCTCTCAGAATTGTATAGATTTACCTCAAAATCCATACCATGACGGGTCCTTAGGTTAATTTTCTTTGTTTCATTCCTCTCATGATCTTCAAAACCCATCCTCTCCAAGACATAGCATCTTGCATGGCATGGGATAAGCTAGTCGAATTGTAAAAGACAAAAATTACACGTTGAAGTAGTAGAAGTCGAGCTTAATTACGAAGAAACACTTAGCATCGTAGCGTACCATTTCACAATCGATGGCCTCCTCGAGCTTAATGCTGAAGTGCCGATCATCATCCAGGTGAGGCCTGTCATAGAAACCCCGGTTGTCGCCGCACTAGGAGCACTCCCCGGGACCTTCTTCGTCCGACGACATTTCCTATGTTCATAATTCAAAGATTAAACTTGTACAATTAAATATATGTACTACAAAAACTAAATTAGATCATTATTATTCATCACGGGTCGACTATGGGTCTGTCGAGTCTTTTCTTGAAAACTCTCAACTCACGTGGTGTATATATTCGACCGTCGGTGATGGTAGCTCCTCCTTTCGTTCCCGAGTGCATTACACCAAATTGTCTAGCACATGGGAACGAAGGAGAAGCTACCCCCACGACAACAGTCGGGATTCTTCATCCTCTCATACATGGTGGATACTCTCCCTCACTGATTCCTCTCTGACATTTGCGACCGTCGGTGATGGTCGTTACTCCTCCTTCCCCTAGTGCATAACAAAGATCTAGCACCCGGAGAAGAAGGAGAAACGACCCCCACGACAACAGTCGGGATTCTTCGGCCTCGATAGTCTTAAAGTCAACCCGAAATATCGTTTAATTATCTTTCTAGAAAATCCAGGCCACTCGATATTTCCTATATATTCTAGCACAAGTCATGCCAAAATTCACGGAAAATTCCAGCATGACCTTTGCTAAAACAGGACATATCGAGCACCTGAAATTTGTCGGAATGGAAATTAATCAACACTCCGGCAAAACACAGGTCACTCAGATATACATGTTTTTATCTACATACGCCTATTTGAGCAACACAAGATATACATGTTTTTTATCTACATCATATCTTATATAGGACTAATATTGACATGGAGATTTGGCTGGTCTCACCTCGAGGTTGGAGGGGGTCGGTGACGGGGACGATGGCGGGATGATGGAGGGGCTCCTTGATTTCTGCAAAAACCAAAACCCTATAAGTTATCACTAATACATCCCGAATAGTATCATACATATAAAATCACTAATACAACTAAAACCCTAGCGAACGATGGGTATCGACGACGAGGATGCGGGATAGGCATCGTCGACGTCGATCGAGATCGTTGTGGTAATAATTTCTTAAACTAAAAAAATAACAACAAATGTGACATGTTCAACTAGTTCTATTAATTCAACTAGTTCTTACTAAAAATAAACTTACTATAAATAGAAATAAACTAGTTCTCTCTAAAAATAAACTAGTTCAACTAGCTATATTAATTTTCTTACTAAAAATACATTAGTTCTATTAATTCAACTAGTTCTTACTAAAACCAAACTAGTTCAACTAGTTTATTAATTTACTTACTAACTATTTTAAACACTTACTAAAAATAGTAAAAAAACTACATTATACAATAGTAAAAAACAGAAGAAAAAAAGATGGAGGGAGTGTTGGGGAACGTAGAAATTTCAAAAAAATTCCTACGCACATGCAAGATCATGGTGATGCATAGCAACAACAGGGGAGAATGTTATCCACGTACCTTCGTAGACCGAAAGCAGAAGCGTTAGAACAACGCGGTTGATGTAGTCATACGTCTTCACGGCCCGACTAATCAAGCACCGAAAGCACGACACCTCCGAGTTCTTGCACATGTTCAGCTCGATGACGTCCCACGAACTCCAATCCAGCCAAGTGTCGAGGGAGAGTTCCGTCAGCACGACGGCATGGTGACGATGATGATGTTCTACCGACGCAGGGCTTCGCCTAAGCACCGCTATGATATTATCGAGGTGGAATATAGTGGAGGGGGGCACCGCACATGGCTAATAGATCTCAAGGATCAATTGTTGTTGTGTCTAGAGGTGCCCCCTACCCTCGTATATAAACAAGCAAGGGGGAGGGGGCGGCTGGCCAGGAGGGGGCGCGCCAGGAGGAGTCCTACTCCCACCGGGAGTAGGACTCCCTCCTTTCCTTGTCCAAGTAGGAGAGTGGGAAGAAAGGGAGAGAGGGGAGGAAGGAAAGGAGGGCGCAGCCCCTCCTCCTTGTCCTATTTGGACTAGAGGGGGAGGGGGCGTGCGGCCTGCACTGGCCGCCCCTCCTCTTCTCCACTTTGGGCCCATGAGGCCCATTAACCCCCCGGGGGGTTCCGGTACTCCGGTATATATCCGATAACCCCCGAAACCATTCCGGTGTCTGAATATAGTCGTCCAATATATCAATATTCATGTCTCGACCATTTCGAGACTCCTCGTCATATCCGTGATCACAACCGGGACTCCGAACTATCTTTGGTACATCAAAACACATGAACTCATAATATGACTGTCATCTAACTTTAAGCGTGCGGACCTTACGGGTTCGACAACTATGTAGACATGCCCGAGACACGTCTCCGGTCAATAACCAATAGCGGAACCTGGATGCTCATATTGGCTCCTAAATATTCTACGAAGATCTTTATCGATCAAACCGCATAACAACATAGTTATTCCCTTTGTCATCGGTATGTTACTTGCCCGAGATTCGATCGTCGGCATCTCAATACCTAGTTCAATCTCGTTACCGGCAAGTATCTTTACTCGTTATGTAATGCATCATTCCGTAACTAACTCATTAGCTACATTGCTTGCAAGGCTTATAGTAATGTGCATTACCGAGAGGGCCGAGAGATACCTCTCCGACAATCGGAGTGACAAAACCTAATCTCGAAATACGCCAACTCAACATGTACCTTTGGAGACACCTGTAGAGCTCCTTTATAATCACCCAGTTACATTGTGACGTTTGGTAGCACACAAAGTGTTCCTCCGGTAAATGAGAGTTGCATAATCTCATAGTTGTTGGAACATGTATAAGTCATGAAGAAAGCAATAGCAACATACTAAACGGTCAAGTGCTAAGCTAACGGAATGGGTCATGTCAATCACATCATTCTCCTAATGATGTGATCCCGTTAATCAAATGACAACTCATGTTTATGGTCAGGAGACACAACCATCTTTGATTAATGAGCTAGTCAAGTAGAGGCATGTATTCATACATGTATTATGTTTTCGGTTAATACAATTCTAGCATGAATAATAAACATTTATCATGATATAAGGAAATAAATAATAACTTTATTATTGCCTCTAGGGCATATTTCCTTCAGTATCCCACTTGCACTAGAGTTAATAATCTAGATTACACAGTAATGATTCTAACACCCATGGAGCCTTGGTGCTGATCATGTGTTGCTCGTGGAAGAGGCTTAGCCAACGGGTCTGCAACATTTAGATCTGTATGTATCTTGAAAACCTCTATGTCTCCCACCTGGACTTGGTCCCAGATGGAATTGAAGCGTCTCTTGATGTGCTTGGTCCTCTTGTGAAATCTGGATTCCTTTGCCAAGGCAATTGCACCATTATTGTCACAGAAGATTTTCATTGGTCCCGATGCACTAGGTATGACACCTAGATCGGATATGAACTCCTTCATCCAGACTTCTTCATTTGCTGCTTCTGAAGCAGCTATGTACTCCGCTTCGCATGTAGATCCCGCCATCATGCTTTGTTTAGAACTGCACCAACTGACAGCTCCACCGTTCAATATAAACACGTATCCGGTTTGTGATTTAGAATCGTCTGGATCAGTGTCAAAGCTTGCATCGACGTAACCATTTACGACTAGCTCTTTGTCACCTCCATAAACGAGAAACATATCCTTAGTCCTTTTTAGGTATTTCAAGATATTCTTGACCGCTGTCCAGTGATCCACTCATGGATTACTTTGGTACCTCCCTGCTAAACTTATTGCTAAGCATACATCAGGTCTGGTACACAACATTGCATACATGATAGAGCCTATGGCTGAAGCATAGGGAACATCTTTCATTTTCTCTCTATCTTTTGCTGTGGTCGGGCATTGAGTCTGACTCAACTTCACACCTGTAATACAGACAAGAATCCTTTCTTTGCTTGATCCATTTTGAACTTTTTCAAAACTTTATCAAGGTATGTGCTTTGTGAAAGTCTAATTAAGCGACTTGATCTATCTCTATAGAACTTGATGCCTAATATATAAGCAGCTTCACCGAGGTCTTTCATTGGAAAACTTTTATTCAAGTATCCTTTTATGCTATCCAGAAGTTCTATATCATTTCCAATTAACAATATGTCATCCACATATAATATCAGAAATGCTATAGATCTCCCACTCACTTTCTTGTAAATACAGGCTTCTCCAAAAGTCTGTAAAACCATATGCTTTGATCATACTATCAAAGCGTTTATTCCAACTCCGAGAGGCTTGCACCAGTCCATAAATGGATCGCTGGAGCTCGCACACTTTCTTAGCACCTTTTGGATCGACAAAACCTTCAGGTTGTATCATGTACAACTCTTCTTCTAGAAATCCATTTAGGAAAGCAGTTTTGATATCCATTTGCCATATTTCATAATCATAAAATGCGGCAATTGCTAACATGATTCGGACAGACTTAAGCATCGCTACGGGTGAGAAAGTCTCATCGTAGTCAACCCCTTGAACTTGTCGAAAACCTATCGCAACAAGTCGAGCTTTGTATACAGTAACATTACCATCAGCGTCAGTCTTCTTCTTGAAGATCCATTTATTCTCGATGGCTTGACGATCATTGGGCAAGTCAACCAAAGTCTATACTTTGTTCTCATACATGGATCCCATCTCAGATTTCATGTCCTCAAGCCATTTTGCGGAATCTGGGCTCATCATCGCTTCCTCATAATTCGTAGGTTCGCCATGGTCAAGTAACATGACCTCTAGAATAGGATTACCGTACCACTCTGGTGCGGATCTTACTCTAGTTGACCTACAAGGTTCGGTAGTAACTTGATTTGAAGTTTCATGATCAATATCATTAGCTTCCTCACTAATTGGTGTAGTTGTCACAGGAACCGGTTTCTGTGATGAACTACTTTCCAATAAGGGAGCAGGTACAGTTACCTCATCATGTTCTACTTTCCTCCCACTCACTTCTTTCGAGAGAAATTCCTTCTCTAGAAAGGATCCGAATTTAGCAACAAAAGTCTTGCCTTCAGATCTATGATAGAAGCTGTACCCAATAGTCTCCTTTGGGTATCCTATGAAGACACATTTATCCAATTTGGGTTCGAGCTTATCTGGTTGAAGTTTCTTCACATAAGCATCGCAACCCCAAACTTTAAGAAACGACAACTTTGGTTTCTTGCCAAACCACAGTTCATAAGGCGTCTTCTCAACGGATTTTGATGGTGCCCTATTTAATGTGAATGCGGCCGTCTCTAAAGCATAACCCCAAAACGATAGCGGTAAATCATTAAGAGATATCATAGATCGCACCATATCTAGCAAAGTATGATTACGATGTTCGGACACACCATTACATTGTGGTGTTCCGGGTGGCGTGAGTTGCGAAACTATTCCGCATTGTTTCAAAAGTAAACCAAACTTGTAACTCAAATATTCTCCTCCATGATCAGATCGTAGAAACTTTGTTTTCTTGTTACGATGATTTTCCACTTCACTCTTAAATTCTTTGAACTTTTCAAGTGTTTCAGACTTATGTTTCATTAAGTAGATATACCCATATCTGCTAAAATCATCTGTGAAGGTGAGAAAATAACGATACCTGCCGCGAGCCTCAATGTTCATTTGACCACATACATCAGTATGTATGATTTCCAAAAAATCTGTTGCTCGCTCCATAGTTCCGGAGAACGGCGTTTTAGTCATCTTGCCCATGAGGCACGGTTCACAAGTACCAAGTGATCCCATGAGTCCATCGGTATGGAGTTTCTTCATGCGCTTTACACCAATATGACCCAAACGGCAGTGCCACAAATAAGTTGCACTATCATTATCAACTCTGCATCTTTTGGTTTCAACATTATGAATATGTGTATCACTACTATCAAGATTTAGTAAAAACAGACCACTCTTCAAGGGTGCATGTTCATAAAAGATATTACTCATATAAATAGAATAACCATATTCTCTGATTTAAATGAATAACCATCTCGCATCAAACAAGATCCAGATATAATGTTCATGCTTAACGCTGGCACCAAATAACAATTATTTAGGTCTAAAACTAATCCCGAAGGTAGATGTAGAGGTAGCATGCCGACCGCGATCACATCGACTTTGGAACCATTTCCCACGCACATCATCACCTCGTCCTTAGCCAATCTTCGCTTAATCTGTAGTCCCTGTTTCGAGTTGCAAATATTAGCAACAGAACCAGTATCAAATACCCAGGTGCTGCTGCGAGCATTAGTAAGTTACACATCAATAACATGTATATCACATATACCTTTGGTCACCTTGCCATCCTTCTTATCCGCTAAATACTTGGGGCAGTTCCGCTTCCAGTGACCAGTCTGTTTGCAGTAGAAGCACTTAGTCTCAGGCTTAGGTCCAGATTTGGGTTTCTTCTCTTGAGCAACAACTTGTTTGCCATTCTTCTTGAAGTTCCCCTTCTTCTTCCCTTTACCTTTTTTTCTTGAAACTGGTGGTCTTATTGACCATCAACACTTGATGCTCCTTTTTGATTTCTACCTCCGTAGCTTTTAGCATTGCGAAGAGCTCGGGAATAGTCTTGTCCATCCCTTGCATATTATAGTTCATCACGAAGCTCTTATAGCTTGGTGGCAGTGATTGAAGAATTCTATCAATGACACTATCATCAGGAAGATTAACTCCTAGTTGAATCAAGTGATTATTATACCCAGCCATTTTGAGTATATGTTCACTGACAGAACTATTCTCTTCCATCTTGCAGCTGTAGAACTTATTGGAGACTTCATATCTCTCAATCCGGGCATTTGTTTGAAATATTAACTTCAACTCCTGGAACATCTCATATGCTCCATGACATTCAAAACGTCGTTGAAGTCCCGGTTCTAAGCGGTAAAGCATGGCACACTGAACTATCGAGTAGTCATCAGCTTTGCTCCACGAGACGTTCTTAACATCGTCAGTTGCATCTGCAGCAGGCCTGGCACCCAGCGGTGCTTCCAGGATGTAATTCTTCTGTGCAGCAATGAGGATAATCCTCAAGTTACGGACCCAGTCCGTGTAATTGCTACCATCATATTTCAACTTAGCTTTCTCAAGGAACGCCTTAAAATTCAACGGAACAACAGCACGAGCCATCTATCTACAACAAACATAGACAAGCAAAATACTATCAGGTACTAAGTTCATGATAAATTTAAGTTCAATTAATCATATTACTTAAGAACTCCCACTTAGACAGACATCCCTCTAATCATCTAAGTGATAACGTGATCCAAATCAACTAAACCATGTCCGATCATCACATGAGATGGAGTAGTTTTCAATGGTGAACATCACTATGTTGATCATATCTACTATATGATTCACGCTCGACCTTTCGGTCTCAGTGTTTCGAGGCCATATCTGTATATGCTAGGCTCATCAAGTTTAACCTGAGTATTCCACATGTGCAACTGTTTTGCACCCGTTGTATTTGAACGTAGAGCCTATTACACCCGATCATCACGTGGTGTCTCAGCATGAAGAACTTTCGCAACGGTGCATACTCAGGGAGAACACTTATACCTTGAAATTTAGTGAGAGATCATCTTATAATGCTACCGTCAATCAAAGCAAAATAATATGCATAAAGGATAAACATCACATGCAATCAATATAAGTGATATGATATGGCCATCATCATCTTGTGCTTGTGATCACCATCTCCGAAGCACCATCATGATCACCATCGTCACCGGCGTGACACGTTGATCTTCATCAGAGCATCGTTGTTGTTTCGCCACCTATTGCTTCTAGGACTATCGCTACCGCTTAGTGATAAAGTAAAGCAATTACAGGGGATTGCATTGCATACAATAAATCGACAACCATCTGGCTCCTGCCAGTTGCCGATAACTCAGTTACAAAACATGATCATCTCATAAAATATAGCATCACATCTTGACCATATCACATCACAACATGCCCTGCAAAAACAAGTTAGACATCCTCTACTTTGTTGTTGCAAGTTTTACGTGGCTGCTACGGGCTGAGCAAGAACCTGTTGGTGTTCTGGGAACGGGGGTCCCCAGACTTGCTTGCCTGCGGCCTGCGACATGGCTCAAGCAGTGGCCCAATGCGACCCACCTTCATCAGCTCAAGCTCAAGACCCTCACGAGGGGCCGAGCCTCGCGGGGTGGATGACAGGAAGCTTCCTCAGGAGCAGCCTCGTCAGGCAGGCTCACGAGGAGGCGGAGAGATCAAGGCAGGGGTACCTCACGAGGTGCCCATGACGCAAGCCATGACGATCGAGGCCAGGCGGGCGCCGGCCTACGCAGTGTCCTTGTTTCCCCCTTTGGTGCAAAGGGAGCAAGCACAGGCCAAGGCATCGGGCAAAGGTTACCGTTTCGGTGCAACAAGACCAAGACCAGCTGAGCGGCAGGATGGAGGTCACTGTGGAGCCCAAGACGGTGTCATCATCAGAGTCTTTGGTAGTTGAAGACCAACTTTAGTCAGGATAAGTGTACTAGATGTTCCCCTTCAAAATGGCCAATTGTTGGCGCTCTTCCCGCTCAATATTTGGGAAGAGGACCAGGGCCTCTCTATATATAGGACTAGCCACCCACCGTAGAGAGGGGAGTTCATCCACACCGCTACAAGAACATCCCTCGCGAGGCTGTTCTTCCCTTGTATTGTTCATCATCAGCCCCTGAGGCAATCCACCACACCACACACTGGAGTAGGGTATTACACCACAATGGTGGCCTGAACCAGTATAAACCTCGTGTCCCTTGTGTGTGTTCATCTTTCTAGCCTAGATTCCTTGCGAGGCTTCGAGACGTGAGTTGGTAGGAGAGAGATCTTCGCACGCACCCCAGAGTTCGAACCTCAAGGGTCTGCCGAAACCCGAAATCCGGCAGAACCATTCTTACCTGCGCATCAAAACCATAGTTCGTCAAGTTAGTGCTGTTTTAACCTTCTCAAGGACCGGGCGTAGCCACACTCGGTTCAACTAAAGTTGGAGAAACTGACACCCGCCAGCCACCTATGTGCAAAGCATGTCGGTAGAACCAGTCTCGCGTAAGCATACGCGTAATGTCGGTCCGGGCCGCTTCATCCAACAATACCGCCGAACCAAAGTATGGCATGCTGGTAAGCAGTATGACTTGTATCGCCCACAACTCACTTGTGTTCTACTCGTGCATATAACATCTACACATAAAACAAGGCTCGGATGCCACTGTTGGGGAACGTAGTAATTTCAAAAAAATTCCTACGCACACGCAAGATCATGATGATGCATAGCAACGAGAGGGGAGAGTGTTATCCACGTACCCTCGTAGACCAAAACTGGAAGCGTTAGAACAACGCGGTTGATGTAGTCGTACGTCTTCACGGCCCGACCGATCAAGCACCGAAAGCATGACACCTCCGAGTTCTTGCACACATTCAGCTCGATGACGTCCCTCGAACTCCAATCCAGCCAAGTGTCGAGGGAGAGTTCCGTCAGCACGACGGTGTGGTGACGATGATGATGTTCTACCGACGCAGGGCTTCGCCTAAGCACCGCTACGATATTATCAAGGTGGAATATAGTGGAGGGGGACACCGCACACGGCTAATAGATCTGAAGGATCAATTGTTGTTGTGTCTAGAGGTGCCCCCTGCCCCCATATATAAAGGAGCAAGGTGGAGGGCGCGGCCGGCTAGAAGGGGGCGCGCCAGGAGGAGTCCTACTCCCACCGGGAGTAGGACTCCCTCCTTTCCTTGTCCAAGTAGGAGAGGGGGAAGGAAGGAAGAGAGGGGAGGAAGGAAAGGGGGGGGGGCGCCCCCTCTTTGTCCTTTTCAGACTAGTGGGAAGGGGGTGCGCGGCCTGCCCTGGCCACCCCTCCTCTTCTCCACTTTGGGCCCATGAGGCCCATTAACCCCCCGGGGGGTTCCGGTAACCCCCCGACACTCCGGTATATATCCGATAACCCCCGAAACCATTCCGGTGTCCGAATATAGTCGTCCAATATATCAATTTTCATGTCTCGACCATTTTGAGACTCCTCGTCATGTCTGTGATCACATCCGGGACTCCGAACTGTCTTCGGTACATCAAAACACATGAACTCATAATATGACTGTCATCTAACTTTAAGCGTGCGGACCCTATGGGTTCGAGAACTATGTAGACATGACCGAGACACGTCTCCGGTCAATAACCAATAGCGGAACCTGGATGCTCATATTGGCTCCTACATATTCTATGAAGATCTTTATCGGTCAAACCGCATAACAACATACATTGTTCCCTTTGTCATTAGTATGTTACTTGCCCGAGATTCGATCGTCGGTATCTCAATACCTAGTTCAATCTCGTTACTGACAAGTCTCTTTACTCGTTATGTAATGCATCATTCCGTAACTAACTCATTAGCTACATTGCTTGCAAGGCTTATAGTGATGTGCATTACCGAGAGGGCCCGGAGATACCTCTCCGACAATCGGAGTGACAAAACCTAATCTCGAAATACGCCAACTCAACATGTACCTTTGGAGACACCTGTAGAGCTCCTTTATAATCATCCAGTTACGTTGTGATGTTTGGTAGCACACAAAGTGTTCCTCCGGTAAATGGGAGTTGCATAATCTCATAGTTGTAGGAACATGTATAAGTCATGAAGAAAGCAATAGCAACATACTAAATGATCAAGTACTAAGCTAACGGAATGGGTCATGTCAATCACATCATTCTCCTAATGATGTGATCCAGTTAATCAAATGACAACTCATGTCTATGGTCAGGAAACACAACCATCTTTGATTAATGAGCTAGTCAAGTAGAGGCATACTAGTGACACTATGTTTGTCTATGTATTCACACATGTATTATGTTTCCAGTTAATACAATTCTAGCATGAATAATAAACATTTATCATGATATAAGGAAATAAATAATAACTTTATTATTGCCTCTTGGGCATATTTCCTTTAGGGAGGAGGAAGAAGGAGAGAGGAGGAGGGAGAGGAGGCCGGTGGAATCGGAGGAGGGAGGGGGCGGGGACAGGAGGGGGAGGGGGCGGCTGGAGGAGGAGGAGGAGGGAGGGGGAGGGGGAGGCCGGAGGAGGAGGAGGGAGGGGGCGGGGGTTGGAGGGGGAGGTAGGGGCCGGAGGAGGAGGATGGAGGGGGCCGGGGGTGGAGGGGGAGGGGGCGGCCGGAGGAAGAGGAGGAGGGAGGGGGAGGCCGGAGAAGGAAGAGGGAGGGGCGATGGGAGGAGGGCGGTCGGAGGAGGAGTACCTCCGTGAGGAGCAGCACGGTGGCGGCGGACGACGGGTTCGGTGCAGCCGGACGAGAGTGAGTGAGAGGGAGAGAGTGAGTGAGAGGGCACTGCATCGCTCTAGGATAAGGTAAGTAAGTAGTAGCGCGTTTCATACAAACGCTCTACTGCTAAGAGACGTAGCAGTAGCGCTGGTCGGGCATACGTGCTACTGCTAAGTGGGGCTAGCCATCTGCGCCCAGTACAAGTATAGCAGCAACATTCTTTAGCAGAACGCGCTACTGCTAAAGTAGTAGCAGTAGCGCAGTTTATTTAAACTCGCTACTACTAAGTAGCAGTAGCGCCCTGTTTTGTCCAGCGCTACTACTAAGATGCTGTGTATAAGGTTTTCCCTAGAAGTGGCTCTCGGCTATATCGACACTAACACAAAGGGCTACCGCCTTGCTTGAACAACCTCGTTGGTTTTCACTCTAGCCACGACTTCCGTGATGCATAGATCATTATGACAGGGGGGGTCTGTCGGCTTACCTTCGGATTCTTCTCCCGTCTCACCATGTGCGTTGCTACCGGTGTGACTGCAGGGAGATTTTGAGTACCATGATTATTAGAAAATATAGGATAGACTAGGATTTGTTCTAGTTTCTCTTGTACTTCAAGATGCTCATGTACCCCTATATATATGCTCACAGGACTCAAGCAATACGTCGAATAATTCCACCAATCTGCCCTCTATTCCTCTTACAAACCTCACCTGCTACATCGTCAACAATGCATGCAGCTTCTTACAAACTACACTACGGCTTCTACCTAAAATTAGTAATTGTCTTGCCTAGTATTTGTTATCAGTAGAGTGAACATTGATACGTCTCCAATGTATCTATAATTTATGAAGTATTCATGCTTTTATAGTATCCATCTTAGATGTTTTATATGCATTTATATGCTATTTTATATAATTTTTGGGACTAACCTATTAACCTAGAGCCCAGTGCCAGTTCTGTTTTTTCTTTGTTTTTGCGTTTTACAGAAAAGGAATACCAAACGGAGTCCAATTGATGTGCCAATTTTTGATGATTTTTTATGGACCAGAAAAAGCCCACGAAGCACCGGAGATGGACCAAAAGAGTCCCAAGCTGTCCATGAGGGTGGAGGGCGCGCCCTACCCCCCTGGGCGTGCCCCCCTATCTCGTGGACATCTCGGAGACCCCCCTGACATGAAACCGACGCCAAAAATTCCTATAAATACAGAAACCCCCAGAAAGAAACCTAGATCGAAAGTTCCGCTGTTGCAAGACTATGTAGCCACGAGAAATCAATCGAGGCCCTCTCTGGCACCCTGCCGGAGGGGCCATCATCACCGGAGGCCATGAAGGCCAAGGATCAGAGGTAGAACCTCTCCCCATCTAGGGGGAGGCCATGGAGGAGGAAGCACAAGGGGGAGAACCTCTCCTCCTCTCTCTCGGTGGTGCCGGATTGCCATCGGGAGAGGAATCATCGCCGCGGTGATCATCTTCATCAACATCACCATCATCATCACCATCCTCATATCTTTTACGCGGTCCACTCTCCCGCACGCCGTTGTAATCCCTACTTCAACATGGTGCTTTATGCCACATATTATGATCCAATGATGTGTTGCCATCCTATGATTTTTTGAGTAGATATACTTTGTTTTTTGGTTGATTGATGATCTAGATTGGTATGAGTTGTATGTTTTATTTTGGTGCTGTCGTATTGTGCCCTCCATGTCGCGCAAGCATGAGGGATTCCCGCTGTAGGGTGTTGCAATACGTTCATGATTCGCTTATAGTGGGTTGCTTGAGTGACAGAAGCATAAACCCGAGTAAGGGGGTTTTTGAGTATGGGATAAAGGGGAGTTGATATGTTAATGGCCTAATGCTATGGTTGGGTTTTACCTTAATGATCTTTAGTAGTTGCGTTGCTTGCTAGAGTTCCAATCATAAGTGCATATGATCCAAGAAGAGAAAGTATGTTAGCTTATGTCTCTCCCTCATATGAAATTGCAATGACGACCACCGGTCTTGTTAATAATTGCCTAGGATAATTCCGCACATTGAACCATCATTATTCCACACTCGCTATTTATAATATTTAGTAATATATTCTAACTTTATTATAACAGCACCTACTTTTATATTTTAGCTCTCTGATATCATGCAAAGTTATGGTCTTCATACCCACAACGTAGTTTTATTTCTCGTTTGTAGTTGGAAGCAAACATTCGGTGTGCGTAGAGTTGTATCAGTGGCAGATAGGACTTGAGAGAATATTGATCTTGCTTTTAGCTCCTTGTGGGTTCGACACTCCATGCTTATCACTTCCACCTTTGGAAATTGCTACGATGATTCCCTGCACTTGGGGATTATCAAGCTCTTTTCTGGCGCCGTTGCCGGGGAGCAATAGCGTGGGGTTGATATTCTCGTGTGTGCTTGTTTGCTTTCTTCACTAATTATATTTTGTTTTTCCTTTTTGTTTCTGTTTAGTTGTGGGTGAAACATATAAAAAATATTTAAATAATGAAAATACAAAAAAAAATTACTTGCCTCTCTCAATAAGAGAAGTGATTGAAAGGTTATGCATTGAAAAAGTGAGGGTCGACCTTGAGCACTTGTGTTCATGCTCATGGAAACAATGTAAAAAAATTCATGGAAGCTTCTCTGAAAATAATTATCCCCTTGTATATATCCATTGTATTATAAAAATAATGTGCCAAGATTTTGTTTTAGGATGATTAGATTGCTTGTTTACTATGTGCAGTACAAAAACAAAAACTTTGGCTGTAGCGCGTGAATTTACATTTTTTACTGGAAAGTCAAATGGGTCTGAAACTTTTTGCCCATTACTTCTGTACAATTTTTTTAAATTTTCATATTTGTTTTGAATTTTTTGGAGTTACCGAAGTTTACTAAATTTCCAGATTACTACAGACTGTCCTGTTTTTGACAAATTGTGTTTTCTATGTATTGTTCGCTTATTTTGATGAATCCGTGGGTACTATCGGGGGGTATGAACCATGGTGAAGTTGTAATACATTAGATAAAGTGATAATATGAAATTGGAATGAGCTTGCAACAGTACCTAAAGGTAGTGATTTGCTTTATTATACTAATGGATCTCACATAGTTTTTGTTAAGTTTTTTTGTGGATGAAGTGTTCGAAGAACGAGGTGTTACCGATGTGAGAAGAATAAAGAGAGGCAAGAGTTCAAGCTTTGGTATGCCAAGGCACCCCAAGTAAACATTTCAAGGATACTCAAGCATCTAAGCTTGGGGATGCCCCGGTTGGCATCCCATCTTTCTTCTTCAACAATTATCGGTATACCTCGGTTTTTGTTTTGTTCGCATGATTTGTGTCCTTTGTGTTTTTATTATTCTTTAGGAACCATGCTAGTATGAGATAGCCCTTCAATGATCTTACAGAATGCTCTTTGTTCTTCACTTAAATCTTTTGAGTATGGTTTTATAGAATGCTTCGTGTGCTTCACTTATATATTTTGAGCTTGGATATTGGTTAGTCTATATTAATTGTAGAATGCTCCAAGAACTTCACTTATATATTTTGGAGTATGAATATCAATATCATCTAAAGTGGGTTTGGAAGAGTGTCAAATTTAGGAATTAGTGATCACACTATTTTGGAGCGTGTTGAATCTTAGTGTGATATTTATGAAAGTGGATTTGGAAGAGTGTCAACTTTAGTTAGTAATGATTCCACTATTTCGGAAGAGGTTCCAATTGATTATGAGAACAAAGTTGCTATATATGATGACTATTGTGATGACATGTATGCTATAAATAATAACGTTAACCATGAAACTTGTCATCATGATTTTATTTTTCAATTGGATTATGCCTCACATAACAATTATTTTGTTGAGTTTGCTCCTACTATTCCGAATGAGAAGAATTTTGCTTATGTGGAGAGTAGTAAAATTTCTATGCTTTTAGTTCATGAAAAGAATGTTGTATGTGATGGTTATATTGTTTAAATCATTCATGATGCTACTAAAAATTATTATGAGGGAGGAATACATGCTTGTAGGAGTTGCAATAATATCAAGTTTCCTCTCTATGTGCTTAAAGTTTTGAAGTTATACTTGTTTTGCCTTCCAATGCTAGTTGATTCTTGTTCCTGTAAATTGTGTTCTCACAAAATCCCTAGGAATAGGAAGTGGGTTAGATTTATATGTGCTAGTCATATTCTTCAGGATGCCCTCTTTATGTTTCAATTCTTATCTTTTATGTGAGCATCATTGAAATCAGCATGCCTAGCTAAAATGCATTAAAGAAAAGCACTTGTTGGGAGACAACTCAATATTTACCCTTTCTGTTTTTGTGTGTTTACATGATTAATCTACTGTAGTAATCATGTTTTATATCTGTTGTTTCAATAAAGTGCCAAGTAAGACCTTTGGGAAGACTTGGGTGAAAGTTAATGTGATGTTGCTGTATAAAACAGAAACTTTGCGCTCACGAGATTAGCTGTCATGTTTTACAGAAGAGTGATTTTGAGTTGATTATTTTTGCACAAGATTAATAGACAAATTCCTCACATCCACCAACTTATTTCATAATTTTTGGAGTAGCAGAAGTATGGTCTCTGTTCAGATCATTACAGACTGTTCTGTTTTTGACAGATTCTGTTTTCATTGCATAGTTTGCTTGTTTTCTAGTTTCTATGGCTTATATTTCTCAATATAAATTGTAGAAATGATATGGTACAGTAGGAATTTTGTGAGAACAATTATGGACCTTGTCTTTGACAGTACCAAAGTTAATGGTTTACTCTTTATCATACTAACCCATCTCATGAAGTTCCGTTAAGTTTTGTGTGATTGAAGTTTTCAAGATTTGGGTGAGATATCGATATGAGGAGAATAAGGGGTGGAAAGACCCTAAGCTTGGGTATGAACAAGGCACCCCAAGGTAATATTCAAGGAAGACTCAAGCGCCTAAGCTTGGGGATGCCCCAGAAGGCATCCCCTCTTTCGTCTTCAAAACTATCGGTACACCTTACTCGGAGCTATATTTTTATTTGTCACATGATATGTGTTTTGCTTGGAGCGTATTTTCAATTTTACTTGTTGTTTGAAGAAAATCATTGGATCTTAAAGCTTGAATGAAAAAGAATCCTCCCATGGCTAGTTAATTATTTGACTACTCATTGTTCTCCACTTATATCTTTCTGGAGTAGTTTGTCATTTACTCACGTGCTTCATGTATATCCTATGAGTAAATGGTTGAATGAATTGAATATCACAAATCTGAGTTTATATGTGTTTCATATGCTTATAACATGGGGAGTAATGACTTCACACATAATAAGTATAGGTAGTAAACTTATTGAAAGTTAGCAAACGCAGAATTAGTCACTTGAACAATTCATGAAAGAATATTGAAGGAAGAGAGATTTCACATATAAATATACTATCTTGGACATCTTTTGTAATTGTGAGCACTCATTAAAATATGACATGCTAAAAAGTTGATGTTGGACAAGGAAGACAACTTAATGGGTTATGTTTTCCTATATCCGAAAAAGTTATATTTTCTTGGATCATCCAACATGTCGAGCTTGCCTTTCCCTCTCATGCTAGCCAAATTCTTTGCACCAAGTAGATATACTACTTGTGCTTCCAAACATTCCTTAACCCAGTTTTGCCATGAGAGTCCACCATACCTACCTATGGATTGAGTAAGATCCTTCAAGTAAGTTGTCATTGTTGCATGCAATAAAAATTGCACCTTAAATATGTATGATCTATTAGTGTGAAGAAAATAAGCTTTATACGAACTTGTGATAGGGAAGAAATAAAAGCGACAGACTGCATAATAAAGGTCTTTATCACAAGCGGCAATATAAAGACATTCTTTTGCATTTAGGTTTTGTGCATCCAACCATAAAAGCGCATGACAACCTTTGCTTCCTCTACGAAGGGCCTATCTTTTACTTTTATCTTCTACCCTTATACAAGAGTCATGGTGATTTCACCTTTCCTTTTTACACTTTTTCCTTTGGCAAGCACTTTGTGTTGGAGCAATCCATATATATATCCACTTGGATGTAGGTTTTTATAAAGTATTATTGTTGACATTACCCTTGAGGTAAAAGGTTGGGAGGTGAAACTATAAGCCCCTATTTTTCTTTGTGTCCGATTAAAACTTTGAACCCATAAATATCACGTGAGTGTTAGCAATTATGAAAGACTATATGATAGTTGAGTATGTGGGATTTGCTAAATCAAAGCTCTTACATAGACCCTTCCTGAAAATAAGATGAATTGTAATTGTTTGATGACTGAGAACATAGTTTGTTAGTTTTCAACAAAGTTTATGGTCTATGCTTTAACATGTGAATAGCTTGTTACTTGATCATGAGAAGTTTTATGAGATGAGCTACTGTTATGACATATAATGCTGGTAGAAAAGGAGATTGAAATTATCATTCATCAAACTTGTGCACCTGCTAGCATTCACACTTCATAAATTATTTCCTTTATCATTTACCTACTCGAGGACGAGCAGGAATTAAGCTTGGGGATGCTTGATATGTCGCCAACGTATCTATAATTTATGAAGTATTCATGCTTTTATATTATCCATCTTAGATGTTTTATCTGCATTTTTATGCTATTTTACATGATTTTTGGGACTAACCTGTTAACCTAGAGCACAGTGCCAGTTTATGTTTTTTCCTTGTTTTTGAGTTTTACAGAAAAGGAATACCAAACGGAGTCCAATTGACATGCCAATTTTTGATGATTTTTTATGGACCAGAAGAAGCCCACGGAGCATTGGAGATGGACCAGAAGAGTCCCGAGCCGTCCATGAGGGTGGAGGGCGTGCCCTACATCCCTGGGCGCGCCCCCTATCTTGTGGATGACTCGGAGACCCCCCTGACGTGAAACCGACGCCAAAAATTCCTATAAATACAGAAACCCTCAGAAAGAAACCAAGATCGGAAGTTCCGCTGCCGCAAGCCTCTATAGCCACGAGAAATCAATCTAGGACCTCTCTGGCACTGATATGTATCCAACGTATCTATAATCTATGAAGTATTCATGCCATGTTTACAATACTTTTATATGATTTTGGTATGATTTGAGTAGAACTAACCCGGAATGACGCTGTTTTCAGCAGAAATACCGTGGTGTTGTTTTTGTGCAGAAATAAAAGTTCTCGGAACGCGATGAAAATCAAGGGAGATTTTTTCTGGGAAATATAAAAAATACTGGAACAAAAATCTACCGAAGGGGAGTCCCGTGGGCCCCACGAGGGAGGGGGGTGCACCCACCCCCCTGGGGCGTGCCCCCCTATCTCGTGGACACCTCAAGGACCCTCTGACTTGAAATCAATGCCATCCCCTCCTATAAATACAGAAACCTTCGGGAAAGAACCTAGATTGGAAGTTCCGCCGCCGCAAGCCTCTATAGACACGAGAAATCAATCTAGGCCCTCTCTGGCACCCTGCCGGAGGGGGCCATCATCACCGAAGGCCATGGAGGAGGATCCCGGAGGGGCCATCATCACCATGAAGGCCAAGGACCAGAGGGAGAACCTCTCCCCATCCATGGGGGAGGCCATGGAGGAGGAAGCACAAGGGGAAGGACATCTCCTCCTCTCTCTCGGTGGCACCAGAGTGCCATCGGTAGGGGAATCATCGCCGCCGTGATCGTCTTCATCAACATCACCATCATCATCACCATCCTCATCTATTTTATGCGGTCCACTCTCAAGCACCCCACTGTAATCCCTACTTGAACTTTGTGCTTTATGCCACATATTATAATCCAATGATGTGTTGCCATCCTATGATGTTTTGAGTAGATATCCTTTTTCTTTGGGTTGATTGATGATCTAGATTGGTATGAGTTGTATGTTTTACTTTGGTGTTGTCCTATGGTGGCCTCCGTGGCGCGCAAGCGTGAGGGATTCCCGCTGTAGGGTGTTGCAATATGTCCATGGTTTACTTATTGTCTGTGTTGCGTGAGTGACTGAAACACAAACACGGATAAGTGGGACATGGCATATGGGAATAAAGAGGACTTGATACTTTAATGCTATGGTTGGGTTTTACCTTAATGATATTTAGTAGTTGTGTATGCTTGCTAGAGTTCCAATTATAAGTGCATATGATCCAAGAAGAGAAAGTATGTTAGCATATGCCTCTCCCTCATATGAAATTGCAATAGTGATTATAGGTCTTGTTAACAATTGCCTAGGATAATTCCGCACACCGACCCATCATTATTCCACACTAGCTATTTTTAATACTTAAGTAATATATTCTAACTCTATGATAATAGCACCTACTTTTATGTTTTAGCTCTCCGATATCATGCAAAGTTATCCTCTGCATACCCACAACATAGTTTTATTTCTCGTTTCTAGTTGGAAGCAAACGTTCGGTGTACGTAGAGTCGTATCAGTGGCAGATAGGACTCGAGAGAATATTGATCTTACCTTTAGCTCCTTGTGGGTTCGACACTCCATACTTATCACTTCCACCTTTGGGAATTGCTACGATGATTCCCTGCACTTGGGGACTATCAGGCACCCTGCCAGAGGGGCCATCATCACCGGAGGCCATGGAGGAGGATACCGGAGGGGCCATCATCGCCATGAAGGCCAAGGACCAGAGGTAGAACCTCTCCCCATCTAGGGGGAGCCATGGAGGAGGAAGCACAAGGGGGAGAACCTCTCCTCCTCTCTCTCGGTGGCACCGGAGTGCCATCGGGAGGGGAATCATCGCCGCAGTGATCGTCTTCACCAACATCACCATCGTCATCTCTTTTACGCGGTCTACTCTCCCGCACCCCGCTGTAATCCTTACTTGAACATGGTGCTTTATGCCACATATTATGGTCCAATGATGTGTTGCCATCCTATGATGTTTTGAGTAGATATCCTTTGTCTTTGGGTTGATTAATGATCTCGATTGGTATGAGTTGTATGTTTTATTTGGTGCTGTCCTATTGTGCCCTCCGTGTCGCACAAGCGTGAGGGATTCCCGCTGTAGGGTGTTGCAATACGTTCATGATTTGCTTATAGTGGGTTGCTTGAGTGACAGAAGCATAAACCCGAGTAAGGGGGTTGTTGCGTATGGGATAAACGGGACTTGATATGTTAATGCTATGGTTGGGTTTTACCTTAATGATCTTTAGTAGTTGTGGATGCTTGCTAGAGTTCCAATCATAAGTGCATATGATACAAGAAGAGAAAGTATGTTAGCTTATGCCTCTCCCTCATATGAAGTTGCAATGACGACCACCAGCCTTGTTAACAATTGCCTAGGATAATTCCGCACATCGACCCATCATTATTCCACACTTGCTATTTATAATATTTAGTAATACATTCTAAATTTATGATAACAACACCTACTTTTATATTTTAGCTCTCCAATATCATGCAAAGTTATCCTCTTCATACCCACAACGTAGTTTTATTTCTCGTTTCTAGTTGGAAGCAAACGTTCGGTGTACGTAGAGTTGTATCAGTGGTAGATAGTGTTGGGGTCTACGGTAGGGTGCGTCGAAGGCAAATTAAAATTTCCTACGCGTAGAACAACCAAGAACATTCTACGGGAGATGGATCACAGTTCGTTACCACTAGACGCACAGTGCCGTGCAGCGGAAGAAGAGTTGGGGCAGCGCGTCCGCGTGGATCGTCTCCTCCTCGTCCGATCTCCCTCGAACAGCCGGTCGTCCGAGCCCACGTACAAGTTTTCCGGAGTGGCGCAAGTGCACCGCCTCTAACGGTATCCGCGCGTGCAGGAGGAACACCGTGCGGCGGACTGCTAGGTCCGATCACACAGTCGGCGACGAGTGGAGGTGGCTATTTGCAACACATGCAAACCCTAGTCGCAACACCGAAGCGATCAACCAAATAAGTTCGATGCACCTCCACCTTATATAGGCGTCCGTCGCGGGCTCAACACTTGGGCCTCGCACGGACCCTAAAGCCCAAAGTCTACTTGGTCATGTTCCTAGTCCAGTTCGGATCACATCCGACCAGTGTCCTACGAACCGACCTCGTAGGTTCCTTCCCTTAAGCACGCGACCCCTTAGGTTCAAGTCGGCTTGGTCACAGTTCGGATCACCTCCGACCTGCACGGTTGGTAGCAGCCTCTAGCAAGGCGTGCCAACCACCAAGTAGACTATGAAGCTGGTTAGGCGAACATGTACAACGTGTCACAGTTCTGTTCCCTTTGCCGCACGATATATGTTGTCGGGCTCAAGGCGAGACTGTCATCCTTGTGCTAGCCCGACCTCTTTCTCGTTCCAGTGATTCCGACCACTATCCGGATTATCTCATAATCCTAGTCGCATGGCCATGCTTATCCTGGTCGGATCACACGAGGGGCCCAGAGTATATCTCTCCTAATCGGAGGGGCAAATCCCATCTTGCTCGACCATGTCTCGCAGCATGGGACTGGACAAACCCGAAACCTACCTTTGTAACTACCCAGTCATGGAGTAGCGTTTGGTCGGCCCAAAGCAAGTCTATCACCATCCCGAGTACATGCGTCAGCTCAGGTCTTAGGACATAGAACGTATGTTGTACTAGAGACTCACAGATGACATATCACTGCGTCTCATAGTTGGGTCTGTCCGACTCGGACCTAATCTCGACTCGGATCCGAATACGTCGAATCCAACCAGACCTTTCCAAGTCCATATTATCTGGTTAGCATCCAATGCTCCATGGCTAGTGAGACCAAGCCATCGACCGTGTCATATGCTAGTCTAGTCGGTTGTGCGTCCACACAGCCCTTTCGACTAGGGACCTTTTAGGACAGTCATCATACAATGTATAGTCCCACAAACAAGTCACGTACTTGCTGATACACATCATTGATAATGTCCAAGGACTATCTTTATTCATAAACACATAGGAAATATCATCATACATGATTGCCTCTAGGGCATATCTCCAACAGATAGGACTTGAGAGAATATTGATCTTGCCTTTAGCTCCTTGTGGGTTCGACACTCCATGCTTATCACTTCCACATTTGGAAATTGCTACGATGATTCCCTACACTTGGGGATTATCAAACATCTTCACTGTAACTTTCGTGGAATTATCACGTCAGATGTCCTAGTGGGAGGACTTAGTCGTGGAGCCATCGCGATGAGGTTAGCTTAAAGGGTTTAAACCAGATAAAGGACACGGGGAGTTATACTGGTTCAGCCCCTTGGGATGAAGGTAAAAGCATATGATCCAGTTGTGGTGGAATTGATGGGGGCTCGATGATCAGGGAGAGAATCCGCTTTGCCTGGGTCTCGAGTCATTGTTTCTTGTCCCTGAACCGCCGCCGGGTCATCCCTTTATATACACAGGTTGACGCCCGGCGGTTTATAGAATCCCGGCCGGCTCATGCATGTGTCCGTCTTGGTTTCTACCCTTTCCTATCTTACACCACAAGTTACACAATGTATGTCGGTTTATGTCTACGAGCCCTAATCCGCCTTTGTGCCCTAGGCCTCTAAGTTTCTTCAGTAAAGCGCCACACTCCTTGTCTTCATAGGCTTCAATATGGATGACTCGTTGCAAGTATAACCCGGCCCCACCTGGGCGGTTTATACTCAGTAGTGATATCCCCAACATTAGGCCCCAGATTGATTTGAACCTTTTCATGTCAATCTTCCACACTTAAGAAAATTCCTTCTTGAACACCTTAATGTGAACCTTGTAATCCACCATGACATCATCTTCCAAGATTATAATAAACCGCCATGACATCACCTGCTTATTAAAATCGTACATACCTCCCTTTATTAATGAGCTTCCGAAAATCGAGGTGACAGCTCTGTCACTTATCCATTCTTTGGGCTCCTCGATTCTCGTGCTTGTTGCTTATCCCTTTGCTTTATAAATAGGACCGGGGGCCATTTTCACTTTTCCCCTTCGTGCCTCTTCACTTCATCATCTTCCTCACGCCGCCCCAGCGCTTTGAGCTCAGCCGCCACCGTCCAGCCTCGTCTTCAACCTTACCTCCGGCCGCTGCATCACCCTGAACGCACCAGAAAAACGTGGTGCCTCTCCGCTGCCCTCTCAGCCTTAGTAAGCCTTCTCTCTTTCCGCCCCAGATCTGTTCATTAGGGTTTCTGTGTTCCTCAGTGTTCATCAGTGTTCTTCACTTGTACTTCGCTGTCACATGAGTACTTGATAAAAACTTAATATTTTCCCTGTGCGGCCATAGCCATAATCCATTTTTCCTCATCACAGCATCCCTTTTTTAGTGAAAAAATCCCATCTCGACGTTAACTGTTCCGCTGTCAGCACTTAGGGTTTTGGAATTTTCTCCCTTTTTTGAACTGCGGTAGATCCAAAATTATAATATCAACCTCTAAAACCTGTTTGTGCAATACTTACCAATTTTCCAGATTTGTAACTTCCACACCATTGTAGGCGGTTTAACCTTTAAAGAAATTATAACCCGCCAGGTAACATTAGCCCTCTCTTAAACCGCCGGTTCGTCATTTCTATAACCCTGCCAATGTCTTAATCCAGTTTGATATGTATATATGCCTCAACGTCTTCTCCCTGTGACCTTGCGTCGCTTTATACTTGTTAACCATGAATCTTAAACCGACATTGATCTTTTTCTAGCTTTTTGTTGAAATGGCCAAACAATTTTATGCTTGCAACAGGGTCCCTTCCCGGGTTACGAAAGAACAACTGGTCAGCTGTGTTGCAACTAGCGCTTTAGGGAGTAAAGAGACCATCCATTGGCGGGTCCCCAGTCCAGAAAATCCTCCTGAGCCCAAGGATGGAGAGGCGATTGTGTTTGCTGATCATCTGAGTCGAGGGTTTAGCCCTCCCGGATCAAAATTCTTCTGTGACGTGCTTGCTAGCTTCCAGATTCACTCTCAAGATATTGGACCGAACTCCGTGTCCAATATTTGCAATTTCCAAGTATTTTGTGAGGCTTATCTACAAGAAGAACCTACTATTGAGTTTTTCCGGGATTTCTTTTACTTAAACTGCCGTACTGAATTTACGGACGGGCCCAACACTGAACTCGGCGGCGTTTCAATTCAAAAGAGAAAAGATGTCAACTTTCCTCACGCCAAACATCATAGCCACCCCCAAAGACTGGAATCAAACTTGGTTTTATTGCCGAAATATAGCTCCAGATGACGAAAATCCTCTACCGGGTTATCATGCTCACTGGCTTACCAATAAGCATCCGGTTCCCCAACAACTCACTGCAAAGGAACGAGCCAAGTATGCACCTCAGCTTTCAAAGCTCTGAGCCTTTATGGCAAACGGTTTAACTGGCATCGACGTTGTCTGCTGCTGGGTCTCTTGGAGTATCTTGCCCTTAAGCCGCCGCCCCGGTTTAATGTGCGAGTACACAGGAGATATCAAAGATCGTCAACGACATATTGATATTCAGCTAACTGACGAGGAAATTACTGAATCTGTCAAGAAGATGCTGGATGAACCGGTATCTGAATGCAGCAAGATAGGGCTCAGTCCTTTCTGCGTTTCCAATAAACCACCAACTATAAAACTTGCACCATTCTTGTCTTAATCCATCCCCTCTTAAATATTTATTTATAACTTGTTGTCCATCTGTGTAGGGTCATGATCCGTTCTGGAAGAGGAAAGCACAGGATAAACCGGCGAAGCCGCAGGATAAACCGGTGAAAGCGCCTCGCTCCAAGACCAAAGTTACAAAGAAGACAACAAAGAAGAAACCGTCGAGTCCCCTGACCTGCCCAATGATGAAGGGCTTGATGATCTGGAGTCAGAGGTAGAACTTAACTCTCTTGGTTCTTTTTTCATACACCTCATTGACAATGATCATTATCAGGACGATGCGGAGGCTAGCCGTGCTGGTGAGGTAGAGGTAATTATTCTTTCTTCTGACTCAGATCCTGTGCCAACACCAAAAACTCATCAAGCAGTCCGGAAAGTAAAATTTTCACACCCTCTAGCTTATTCAGATCTGCACTTTCTTTTGAAGTCACAACAGCATGAAGCTCGCCGCACAACTCGACATAGCGGCCAAGTGGTTACCTCCTCCGGTTTACGGAACTCTCCAGTTCGTAAACGCCGCCAAGAGGTCTCTTGTACTTTTGATACATTTTATCCCAGGGCATGTTATTTTCGATATCCTGTTAATCCATCTGACTCGAATTACCAGGGGACCTCCCATTCATCTTCTGGCGAATCAACATAGATGAAGCTTCCAACCCTTAAAATGGTTCCTGGGTGAGTAGATTTTGCTAATCCGTCATACCATTATATTTTTGACTCTTGCATTGTTCTGACACATACTTATTACTTTGTAGGGCCAAAGCCAGAACCAGCAAGAAGGCCAAAGTGACCAAACCGGCTGAAGACCCCAATCGCGATGAATCGAAACAAACTCCTGAACCGTCTCATCCAGAGGCTGATAATATTCCTGATGGCCCGTCATTGCCGGATCAAACAACGGAAGCTGAGAACATGGATATTGATCTGTCGGCTCATGCTGCTGATCCGCCGAGCCCGGCTAAAGTTGCTGACGACGATGTTGTCGTTACTGGCATTGGGTTTACCTCCCCTGGCAATCCTATCGCTTTTATCAAAGCACAATGCCAAGGAAGAACTTTCTGCTATGGACAAGGGCAAGTGGAAAACAGATTTATCAAGCTATGCCCACCTCAACGCCCAAGACATTCATTCTGGATATTTAAACCGCTTGTACACAAGCCGCGACTATGAAGCCGGTTTAGTGGGACTGATGAAGGAACGGTATGAGGTAAATATCACTCCCTCTTGCATAAATTGTCTTTCCTTATAACTGGTTTAGACTATCAATTCTAGTAGCCCCCAAGGGCCGGTTCATAATATGGATGTGAACTGGGACTTGTAGTAGAACAAACCTTAATGTTGCTTGCATAACCCTCGGGGATCGGTTTATACCTTTAGGATGAACCGGCACATGTCTTGATAATCATCTTTGGTAATCCGATTGAGGAGGAAAAATCCATAACATTGTCTTGAGCAAATATGCATTAGCCCTCAAGTGCCAAGTGTATAACTTGTTATATGCTGGGGACTTAAGCTGATAGTTGATAAGAAGCAATATGCATTAGCCCCCAAGTGCCAAGTGTATAACTTGTTATGTGCTTGGGACTTCAGATATGCACTACCAACTCATTAAATGTCTCCTGCATGCTGATCTGAGCAAAAAGGATTCCCAAATTGCCGACCTTCAAGAAAATATCAAGTCCCAACAAGCAGAAACTTCCAAGGCTAAAAAGGAGCTGACCAACACTTTAATAGCCATGGAACAACTGAAGGAGAACTTCAAAAGTGAACGGGCAGGATGGGATGCTGAAAAAGAAACTTTGCTAAAGCGGGCGGAGGACGCTGAAGCAGCCCTTAATCCGGTAACAGAAAAACTGACTGGCTTGAAGCGGAAAATCAATGCTATGACCTATGCTATCTTCAGTAAATAACCTCTTCATAAGCTTTAAATAAGTAACATCCTTGAAACTGCCAATTTAATAATATTTTGACCATTGCAGGTAGCCGTGTTACCCATCTTGGCTCGGATATCCGCAAAAAACTGAAGGCTTCCTATACATTGATAGAGCAATTATATACCGGCGTTCAACGGGACATCTGCACAGCTTCACATAATAAGCCGCCCCCAACTTTAATCAAGGAAACGTTGGAAAATTATCCATGATGCCTGCCCAGCTTGAAGAGTTGAAGAAATCAACTGCTAGGGCTGGTGCTCTTACTGCATTGACTCGGGCCAAGGCTTGGATACGTCACCATGATCCGGAAGATATTGGGAATGGCTATCCAGGCCAAAAAGAGGACGGGTCAGATTTTGATAATGACGACCTTCGGGCCATAACGAGGGAAATGCGTCCATTGGCAAGCAAACTGGTTGAAGACACTGACTTGTCATTTTACCAGATGATTTATGATGCCAACAATAAATGGGTTAATGCACCGACTCATGAAGTGCAAAATCTTATCCCGCCAATCCGTAAGCATACCTACGCCCCTGATGTTGAACTGTCAACCCTTATAAGTGATGAAGCTGTCTTCCGTGCCTTAACCGGGATTGACTGGGCAACCATTGACTTCCAGCCACTGGGTGGAGAGGAGGAGGGTGAACCGGCACAGGATGATCCACAACCTTCAGGTCAGCCTGGTGAAGAATCATGATTCGGAGGCTGGTTTAGCGTCTGCACACTGCCCTCCATGTGATAAACAATTATCCTGTTGGGCCATCAAAGCACCTTGTAATAGGCTAGTGTAAACACTTGGTCTGCTATGACATCGTGCATATTTACTTTGCATAATACTGTTAATCCGTCATGATTATGCTATGTCTGCTTATGATCCTTAGCAACTTTAATCAATCCTGTTTCTGCATACAATAGGCTTAAAGTATCCTAGCGGTTTACCGCCGGACGGGTCACAATACCCAACATAAACCAGGGTTTATAACCAAGGTTGTACGCAAATATAAAATACATCATACCTGTGACTTTGAATCACATCGTTGGTTTACCAACTTATTGTAGTAAGGGTGATGACCCAAATCTTGAGTACTGATAACTCCCATCATGCTTTGCCGGTTTATAATGAAACCATACTGGGTTATAATAACACCGGCTTATCTTTATATCATACTGGCGACTTGTAGTCAAAGCCAGATCGGGTTAGTAAACACTGGATGAATATAAACCTCATCAAAATAAACATAAAAAATAAAGACTTGTGAAGAAAAACACGCAAAAAAGGCGAGGCTTTTCATGGGTTGCCAGGCTACTAAGTTAAACCATTTTACAAAGCCTTATAAGATGGACCTCACATTAACCAGTCGTCAATTTAACTATGACAAGTTTAGGGTCTTTATAAGATTGACTGTCAAATGTTCGATCGGACTTACCAGGATTACCTGGATGGAGTGACTTACTTAAAGAGGCAGGATAACCCGGGGTTTTAGGTGAATACACCTGGCTTCCAAGCCTGGCTTTTATAGCCTACTACAAGGTTATAGACTCTATGTTCTTGTAGAAGCAAAGAGCCCCCAAGCAATATTTTGAGTTGTGCTTAGTGGACGCCTATGTTTGAGTTGTGCTTTGCAACAAACTCTCTTTGGCTCCTTATGATGTTGGGTATTAAGCCCCCAAGCTTATGTTTGAGTTGTGCTCTTTTTTTGTATCTTTATAAGCCAGATCAATGGACAATCAGAACTCCCCTTTATAAGCAGAAGCCCCCATGTAACCAAGAAAATCTTTTAGGAAGAACGACAGAGGCCCCGCTTTAGCAAGGATGCCGGTTTATTATGTTGATCATAATATATACATTGTCAAGAATATGTACATAATAGGAGCCTATGGCTCAGGTGTAGTAAGGCCGAAGATGAGCAATATTCCACGACCGGTGGGTCTCTTCCTCCGATTTGCATGAGTCTTTATGCTCTCGAACATTGATAAGGTAGTATGACCCATTGTTCAGATTCTTGCTGACCACAAAGGGTCCTTCCCAAGGTGGGGATAACTTGTGCATATCAGTCTGATCCTCGATAAGCCGGAGCACTAAGTCGCCTTCTTGAAAAGTTCTGGTTTTAACCCGGCGGCTGTGATAACGCCGCAGGTCCTGCTGATAAATCGCTGAATGAGCTGCTGTTGGATATCGGGTTCCGGCAAAACCCTTAAGGTTCAAAATTTGGGGTGCGCGCAAAGATCTTCCCCCTACCGATCCACATCCCAATGCTGGTTCGGGCTACATGATGAACAACACTGGTTCAGGCCACCATTGTGGTGTAATACCCTAATCCAGTGTGTGGTTCGGTGGATTGCCTTTGGGGCTGATGATGAACAGTACATAAGAAGAACCACCTCGCGAGGGGTGTTCTTGTGGTGACGTGCTCGGGGAGGATTTGCTCCGTCTCTGTTGGCTCTAGGTCAGATCCAGATGCCCTCTACTATGATCGCTATCCCTATATATAGAGGGCCTGGTCCTCTTCCCAAATATTGAGCGGGAAGGGAACCAACAACGGCCATTTTGAAAGGAAACATCTAGTACAAGTTATCCTGACTAAAGTTGGTCTTCGGCTGCCAAAGGCACTGGCGATGACGCCGTCTTGGGATCCATGGTGACCTCCGTCCTGCCGCTCTGCTGGTGTTGGTCTTGTTGCACCAACATGATAACCTTTGCTTGATGCCTCAGTACTCCACACCTGCGCTTGCCCCCTTTGCACCAAAGAGGAAACAAGGACAGTGTGCAGGCCGGCGCCCGCCTGGTCTTGATCGTCATGGCTTGCGTCATGGGCACCTCGCGAGGTACCCCTGCCTTGATCTCTCCGCCTCCTCGCGAGCCGGCCTGGTGAGGCCGTTCCTGAGGAAGCCTTGCATCGTCCGCCCCGCAAGGCTTGGCCCCTCGCGAGGGTCTTGAGCTTGAGTTGATGAAGATGGGCCGTACTGGGCCACCCTTTGAGCCACGCCGCAGGCCGCAGGCAGGCAAGTCTGGGGACCCCCGTTCCCAGAACCCCGACAGTAGCCCTCGGGCCCAAGGCATGCTCGGACTTGGCTTAGCAGTGAAGCGAAAGGGTAAGTGTGGAGCGCCATGGGCCCCAACAGCCTGCGGCGTTGGTCGCCACGTGGCGGCTGAATGGATGTGGGCGTCTCCAGTTCCCCACGCTGCCTCGGCAACTGCCCGATCTGACGAGTCCCTGCATGCAAAAATGAGTCATGATTACCTGCGATCATGGAGGCCGATAGTTGGCCTCCTCTAGGCTATAAGTACGGAAAGGCGTGAGCCCCCACAGTCCATCTCTTCTTGCTCCACTCCTTCTTCCTCGCTCCTTTCCCATTTGACCCCAATGGCGCCGATCCGTTGGTTCTCAGCCGAGGAGAAAGGAAAGGCCCCCTGAGAGGGGCCCGACCCGCTCCCGCCGAAGAAGCAACTGGTCCCCGGCCGCTGTGATTGGGCTGCTCGGCCGGAGACGTCGAGGTCTTGGTACGAGCGGCCACCTCCTTGGTATCCGCTGCCTTTGTATGCTTGGGCTGAGGGCCCTACAGAACAAGACACCGAGCGGCGCCGCCCGCGCCGTCGGTGGCGGTGATGGGTCACGGCGGTTCACGTCGTTGCTCCTGGAGTCCACCCCGCGGACTCCTCTCGCGAGCTCGTGCTTCACGCCGCCATGCCTCCAAGCTCCTGGATTCGCCTTCCTCCTTCCTTTGCCTTTGAGATGCCGTCAAGGGGACCTCTTGAGCTCTGGCTGCAGCACACCGACTGTGTTACCCCCGCGACTGGAGGTTGATGTCGTCGCTCCGGGCAAGGTCTACATGACTCAAGGCTGGGGCAAGATCGCCCGGGTCTACCAAAAAGGGGGCGCCTTCGTGATTCATTTCAAATATGATGGAGCCTCCTTGATGCTCTTCAAGGTCTTCGATGCGGAAGGACGCCGGCTGGAGTGCTGCCCCAGAGGAGGCGGCCAGGGCATCGACGTGGCGAGGGCTAGGCCTGCCACCCGCTTCCCGAGCGGCTCCTCCGGCAGCAGCAGCAATGCTGGGGAGTCCAGCGACTCTACCAAGCTTCTCAGGACTTTGGAGACGAGCGACGACAGCTACGAGCCCCCAAGCTCGGGCCGCGCCCAGAGCAGGGTTGCCGCATTAGGCCGTCGACGCGGCTGATCTGGATGGAGTGGGCGCCGACCCCTCGTGGCCCACTGTTGATGATGGCGTCGGACGTGGAGGCACATGTAGTCAGGGCTCCATAGGATTTGCGTCTTTTGTTTCTTGTGAGGAACCAAGGAAGTACCCCATGGGGGCATGTAAAGCGTCTGTTGTGTCTTTTGTTGATATTGTTCTTATCGTGAAGTGGTGCAAGATGCTTGTCCTATTCCAGCTCACTTCCCCCTTTCTAACCTCACGACGACTCGGTGCTCTACACTGACAGGTCCCGGTCCCCAGGCAGGCTTCAGCCATCGCTGGTATGGCAGGTCGCAATTGAGGGAGTCCTAGATAAGGGGGTATCCGGACTGCCGGACTATATGCTTTGGTCAGACTGTTGGACTATGAAGATACAAGATTGAAGACTTCGTCCTGTGTCCGGATGGGACTCTCCTTGGCGTGGAAGGAAAGCTTGGCGATTCAGATGTAGATCTCCTTCTCTATAAACCGACTCTGTGTAACCCTAGCCCCCTCCGGTGTCTATATAAACCAGAGTGTTTAGTCCGCAGGACACAACAACAATCATACCATAGGCTAGCTTCTAGGATTTAGCCTCTCTGATCTCGTGGTAGATCAACTCTTGTAATACTCATATCATCAAGATCAATCAGGCAGGAAGTAGGGTATTACCTCCATCAAGAGGGCCCGAACCTGGGTAAACATCGTGTCCCCAGTCTCCTGTTACTATTAGCCTTAGACACACAGTTCAGGACCCCACCCGAGATCCGCCGGTTTTGACACCGACATTGGTGCTTTCATTGAGAGTTCCTCTGTGTCGTCGCTGTAAGGCTCGATGAATCCTCCAACCTTCAAGAACGCCGTCCTGGGTGAGACTTTCCTCCCCGGACAGATCTTCATGTTCGGCGGCTTCGCACTGCGGGCCAACTCGCTTGGCCATCTGGAGCAGATCGACAGCTATGCCCCTGGCCATCAGGTCAGGTTTGGAAACCTAAACTACACTACCGACATCCGTGGAGACTTGATCTTCGACGGATTCAGGACCGTGTCAGGAGCATCGAACGATCACGACATGCACGACCTAGATCTGCCGTCGGACAGTATTCGGAACATCACACCTGCTACGGCTCCGGACTTCGTTCCAGAGCAGGTCGTGCCTTCTGAGGACGGGTGGATGGACCCTGCCCCGGAGGCCGCATACTCATCGGCGTTGAAGCCGAACACAGACTCCGCTCCCAAGGAGATCTGTGTCTCTAGACCCCCGGACTTGTCTCCAGGTGTGTGTTCTGGACCGCGCGCATCCGTGCCCATCAAATCTAATTGGGCTCCGGTTATGGAGTTCACCGCCGCGGATATCTTTCAGCACTCACCCTTCGGAGACGTGCTAGATTTATTAAGGTCTCTCTCTCTGTCAGGAGATTCCAAGCCGAACTATGTTCGGCTCGAGTGGGAAGCTGGCGATGAAGAAATTCATTACCCACCTACCACCCACTTAATAGCCACGGTCGATGACTTGACCAACATGCCGAACTTCGATTCCGAAGACATCGACGGTATAGACGACGATGCGGGAGAAGAACGGGAACCACCGCCCACAGGGCGCTGGACTGCCACCTCTTCATATGATATATATATGGTGGATACTCCCAAAGAAAAGAATGGCGATGAGGCAACAGGAGATAACCCCTCACAGAAGAAACCAAAGCATGGGCATCACCGGCGCCGCTCCAAGCCCCGCCACAGCAACACCGGAACTGTAGAACAAAATCTAGATGGTGCCGAAGAGGAATACGATCCTGATCAACCCACCTTCGAGCAAGCCGAACAGAAACATGGGCAGGCCAGCCCAGACGAACAGGCGACGGACGGATACATGGAGGACGATAACTATATGCCTCCCTCCGAAGATGAGGTGAGCCTCGATGACGACGAATTCGGCGTACCAGAGGATCCCATAGAGCAGGAGCGCTTCAAGCGCCGGCTTATAGCCACTGCAAGAAGCCTGAAAAAGAAGTAGCAGCAGCTCCAAGCCGATCAAGATCTGCTCACAGACAGATGGACCGAAGTCCTGGCAGCCGAGGAATACATACTCGAGTCCCCCATCAAGGGATACCCAAAGCACAAATAGCTAGAAGAAGAGGCCGAAGAGCCTGAACTTCCAGCACAAGATGAGGCTGACCAGCCACCCCGTGGCCGGGATAAAACGACATATCAGGCCGGAGACCAGCCCGCACCCCCACGCCGGTTCACTACGGCCCGGGGCAATACGCAAGACCTGTGAGACATATTGGAAAACAACACAGAACAACCAAGATCGATCTATGAATCACGGGGGCGCGCCACAGCTCATGACACCGATCGTTATGCCTATACAATACTGATAAATCTGACCAGGCCAAACACAACCGACCAGACCTAATCGGACTGCGCCGCGACATAGCCCGGCACAGAGGCGTCGCACACCCCCTCTGCTTCAATGATGAAGTAATGGAACATGAATTCCCAGAAGGGTTTAAGCCCGTCAACATCGAGTCATACGATGGCACAACAAACCCCGCTGTGTGGATCGAAGATTTTCTTCTCCAAATTCACATGGCCCGCGGTGATGACCTACACGCCATCAATTATCTCCCACTCAAGCTTAAAAGGCCTGTCAGACATTGGCTGAATAGCCTGCCAGCAAACTCCATTGGTAAGTCACATTCCTCGATAACTTCCAGGGCACCTACGTGCGACCACCGGATGCTGATGAATTAAGTCACATTACCCAATAGCCCGGAGAGTCAGCCAGGAAATTCTGGACTCGGTTCCTAACTAAAAATAACCAAATTGTCGAATGTCCGGATGCCGAGGCCCTGGCGGCCTTTAAGCATAATATCCGCGGCGAGTGGCTTGCCCGACACCTCGGCCAAGAAAAACCGAAGTCCATGGCAGACCTCACGACACTAATGACCCGCTTTTGCGCGGGTGAGGACAGTTGGCTGGCTCGCAGTAACACCGCACCAGGAAACTCTGGCACTTCAGATATCCACGATAGTAGTGGAAAGCCATGGTGCAATAGACATAAGAGTCAGAACAATGGCGACAATGTCGAAGATACGACAGTCAATGCCGGATTCAGCAACTCCAAATCCGGTCAGCGGAAGAAGCCGTTTAGAAGAAACAATCCGGGATCGTCCAGTCTGGACCACATACTCGACCGCTCGTGCCAGATTCATGGCACCCCCGATAAACTAGCCAATCACATTAACAGAGATTGCTGGGTGTTCAAACAGGCCGGCAAGATAAATGCCGAGAACAAGGACAAGGGGCTGCACAGCGATGATGACGAGGAGCCCCGGCGTCCGAACACTGGGGGACAGAAGAAATCCCCCCCAGGTGAAAATGGTGAATATGATCTATGCCACTCACATCCCCAAATGGGAGCGAAAGTGTGCACTTAGGGACGTCTATCCGTTGGAGCCCGTCGCCCCAAAGTTCAACCCATTATCATCATGCCCAATCACCTTTGATCGTAGGGACCATCCAACCAGCATCCGTCACGGCGGCTCAGCCGCATTGGTCCTTAACCCAATCATCGATGGATTCCACCTCACGCGCGTCCTCATGGACGGTGGCAGCAGCCTGAACCTGCTCTATCAGGACACAGTGCGCAAAATGGGCATTGATCCGTCACGGATCAAACCCACCAAAACCACCTTCAAGGGTGTAATTCCAGGGGTAGAGGCCCGCTATACGGGCTCAATAACACTGGAAGTGGTCTTCGGATCTCCGGATAACTTCCGAAGTGAGGAGTTAATCTTCGATATCGTCCCTTTCCGTAGTGGCTATCATGCACTACTTGGACGAACCATGTTTCCTCGATTCAATGTGGTACCACACTATGCATACCTCAAGCTCAAAATGCCAGGACCTCGTGGGGTTATAACAGTCAATGGAAACACAGACCGCTCCCTCCATACGGAAGAGCACACTGCGGCCCTCGCGGCAGAAGTACGAAGCAGCCTCCTTTGACAAACTGCCAATTCGGTAACGACAACCCCGAACACCGTCAAGCGAGTCCGGAGCACCCCGTAACAGGACCGTCAGGCACGCTAGGAGCTCGATTAGCAATCCGTCCTCCACCCCATCCCCATTCAGGCGGCGTTCGTGCCACGCGTACACAACTACGCACTCAAAATACCATGTGCATAGGTGGAGGCGAGACGACAATGCGGCTTGTAGTGCGGTTCAGCCGCCATGAGGCCCGCATACCATTTTTCATTCTTTCTTTCAGGACCCTACTTTCGGGCAGCCCTTTCAGAGAGATCGGATAACCGGACTCATTACAGGAGGGAACACCAAGGAGGCAAGAGGCTTTGCACACAAGGGAGTACCCAGGTGGTCTCTGTTAGTGATCGCTATACCTGTTTTGCATACCTGCATGCAGCCTGCCCTTGGATAGGACATGTCAAATGGTACTATTTGTTTTCGCTTAATGCATTAATTGTAAACATACGCCTTGACGTATTATACAAATAACAATGGGAAACAGTATAACAACGTCAGCTTCTTACTAATATCTTCATATTTTCCCTTGAATGTTTAGTTAACATTGCATCTGTACATTTTGGTACGCTCAATTTGCCAGGGGCTTCTTATCGAGCCCCATAATATGGCAAGAAAAGTCCGAACACTTTCGACAGTGCGGCACCCCGAACTTATAGCATTATATGCATCAGCTCCGAATCATGTCTTGGGTCAATAGTTGGGTTAGCCCAGCTCCCTTGTTTTGGTACCTTACGTTCTGTTATATCGGCTAAGGTAGCGCAGGGAAAACTACTACGATTGTGTCCCGGTTCTTCCGGACGAGGACCTCAGTAGAGAAAGCCGAAAACTGACCATCATGATGCGGCGAGAGCTGGTCGCTGTTCGCGAGGTACTAAATCCTTAAAGTTTTTTCCGCTTCAGGCGAGGAATCGGCCTTGCCCGATTTAGGCGTGTATAGAGCCTCAGTTCGGCCTTCCGAATACTAGGGGCTTCACCGTAATTTAAAATTATAGACTTCTATGGCCAAGTGAGAGTTATAAAGCCGAATAGTCTGATTGCCTTGTTCGCTGCGCCAAACACCTCCTTAAAGGACCAAGAATTTGGATAAAGAGTGTTTGGGTTTTCCACGAACACCCCAGTACTAGTTACAAGGGGCCGGAAGCCGATGACTGGCCTACTCTCAGATTTTGATAAACGGCCGCAGAGAAGGTAATATTTTAAATCAAATAGAGTGTTATATAGTGCAAACAAACTCGTTCTCATATTACAAAGACGACATGAGTACATTCACTCAAAAATCATGTTCTTAGGACATTCATTTGCCACAAGCCGAGCGCCTTTCATAACGCCATCATAATATTTTTCGGGGTAGCGATGCTCCTTACCCTCCGGGGGTCCATCCTTCATGAGCTTCTCAGCATCCAGTTTGGCCCAATGCATCTTCGCGCGGGCAAATGCCCGTCGGGCACCCTCAATACAAACGGACTGCTTGATAACTTCTAGCTGTGGACAGGCATGCACATCCGCTTTATCAGGCCAAAGTAGCTACCGGGCAGGTGCTCGCCAGGCCACATTCGGACTATGAGGTCCTTCATGGCCCGTTCAGCCGCATTGTGGAGTTCGACCAGTTGCTTCAGTTGGTCACTTAGAGGCATCAGGTGTTCAGTTACAATGTATTGGGACCAGAACAGCTTCTCCGTTGAGCTCCCCTCTTCAGCATGATAGAACTCTGCGGCATCCGAAATGTTGCGTGGCAGATCTGCGAAAGCCCCTGGAGAGCTCCGAATTCGTGTAAGTAACAGAAATGACTCCTCCACATGCTTGCTTTGCATAAAAATGCCTTACCCTCCGATATCTTCTTGGCCACCTGGATCTCCTGGAGGGCCTTTTGGGCTTCGGCCTTGGCGTCTGTCGCACTCTGGAGGGCCTTGGAAAGCTCCGACTCTTGCATCTTGAAGTCATGCTCCAAGGACTCGAAATTCTTGCTGAGATCCTGGAGCTCTTGCTATACCTCTCCCACCCGAGCATATTGCTTCTCGCGCTTGGTGCGCTCCATAGCCGCCTTGGCTTCGGCTACAGACAACACTTTCTTCAGGGCCGCCACTTCGGTCGCGGCTCCTATCAAAAACCATGATGCTTTTTTTAGCATATCACTTTTTTCTCCTCTATATGACACAAGGACGGGGTTTCACTTACCTTTGTTCTCCTCAAGCTGCTTCTTCACGAGGCCGAGCTCTTCTTCGGCCTGCCCTAGTTCGCGCTTGAGTCCGGCAACCTCCGCCGTGCATGCAGCGGCGGTCAGCAGCAACGCCCGTTTGTTAACATAGACAAGTACTATTAGCTTCCTGTGGTTTTTTAGTTGACCCTCCGTTTGGCTTTTTCTCTCGAACACCAACCAGAGTATCAGGGGCTACTGTCTATTGGGTGATATTTCCTCACACTTTTTTGTTACTTACCTCAAAGCCTGTTAGTAGGCTGGTGCACGCTTTGGCCAATCCGCTCTTGGCAAACTGAACCTTTTCAATCACCGCACTCATAAGAGTACGATGCTCATCATCGATGGAAGCGCCTCGAAGCACTTCCAACAAATTATCTGATGCCTCCGGCTGGGCGGAGGTCATCAGCACAATCGGCTCACTCTCCTTCATGAGGGGCTGCCTTCTGGAATCCGGAGCCTTTGGAGGCTCCAGCGCAGTAACCGGCTGGGAGCCAGACTTGTTGTGGCTCCCGTCAGCATAATCCATAGGGGTCTTACCCCCCATGCGCCTGGCGTCTGGGATCTCGCCTTGGGGCGTCTCCGGAGCCGTCGCCTCCTGCTTTGGTATCCTTCAGGACAACACCTTGGTGTCATGCGCAGGTCGCGGGGAGGTGGCCGTCGGGAGTGAATTCATCTCTGACTCGCCCAGAGACTCCTTCGAAGAGGACACCCCGAGATTGGACCCGGCCGGACTACATATACGTGTTCGGTGTTATTGAAAGCCATAAGGTCAAAGCTGCATGAAAAAAATATTGCAGAATGCGGATACTTACGACCTCGCCCGGGGCTTGCCTCTGGGAAGCCACTCCTCGTCGCTGTAAGCGGCGGTAGTGGAGTGATCGGGAAGGGATGCCTTTCCCTTCTTCGGCTTCCCAGCCTCCCCCGACAGGGCGGCCTTCCTTTTCTTCTCCTCCCCAGTGCGAGGAGGAGGCATTTCCTCATGTTTCCCCCCGTCTCCGTGGGGGGAATCTTCCTCGTCGTCCTCGGATGACGAGTCAATCACGGCCCTGCGCCGGAGACCTTTTCTGGTACCCGCGGCCGCCTTCTTGGACCCTTCGGCCCCCTCGGTTGAGGCAGCCTTCCTCTTTCTCTCCTCCCCTTTGTGGGAGGAGTGCGCCTCTTCCTCTTGTGGCGGGGCGTCGGGTGCAGCCTCGCGCCGAAGACCCTTCCGGGTCCCTGTGGCCTTCTTCTCGGCCTTTTTCTCCGGCACCTTGTATGGTACCGGAACCAGCATCCCCGTCAGGAGTGCGTCTGCTGGGTCCTCAGGCAGCGGAGTCGGACAGTCAATACGCTCCGCCATTTCCACCCAATCCTGTTTGGTCAGCATGGTGACTTAAAAATCCTTCCACGAATGTACTACGAAGAAAATATCTTGTAATAGTCAGAGGATTTACCGGACTGGCGAGGCGCTTTATGCTGAGCCCACGGTCCTCGGAAAGGGGAGGAGGAACTTCGCCGGTCTTGAATAGCACCTTCCAGATTTCTTTGTGCATCATGTCGAAGAGCTCCAGCAGCATCTGGTGTTCGGCCGGGTCGAACTCCCACATATCAAATGCCCGTCTTTGACACGGGAGAATCCGGCGAATGAGCATGACCTGGACCATGTTAACAAGCTTTATCTTCTTGTACCTCATACTTCTGATGCAGGTCTCAAGTCCGGTCAGCTCTCTGGGTTCGCCCCAGGCCAGGCCCTTCTTTTCCCAAGAAGTGAGACGCATGGGGATTCTGGATCTGAATTTGGGGGCCGCCACCCAGTTGGCATCGCGTGGCTCGGTGATGTAGAACCACCCTGATTTGGGAGCCATCGTGTAACGTTGGGCATCCTGCCCACCATGGCACCTCCGCACTCCGCCTGTTGGCCGTTCATGATCTTCGGCTTCACGCAGAAGATTTTCAACCACAGGGCGAAGTGGGGCTTGATGCGGAGGAAGGCCTCGCACATGACGATGAACACCGAGATGTTGAGGACGAAATTCGGGGCTAGGTCGTGAAAATCTATCCCATAGTAGTACATGAGCCCGCAGACAAATGGGTGGAGTGGAAATCCTAGTCCACGGACGAAATGAGCGAGAAATACTACTCTCTCCCGAGACTTTGGGGTGGGGGTAATATGTCCCTCTGCCGGAAGCCTATGCGCGATGCTCTCGGCCAGGTATCCGGCCTCCCGAAGCTTGGTAATGTCCTCCTCTGTAACAGAGGAGGCCATCCACTTGCCTCCCGCTCCGGACATGCTGCGGCCCTACGGAGAAGGTGAGAACTTGGGCGCTGGAGCTCGAGGGTGCGAGAACGGATGAGCAAAGGAGGAAGAAGGCGTGGGTGAAAATGGAGGATCCTTGTCCCTTTATAAAGGCAATGCAGAATGTGCGCCTCCCCACTTGCCTCTCTAAATCATTTAATTTCCAAGCGCCTCGATTGATGGCGCTGGTTGGGTTACCCATACCCGTATTGATGGAGATCCCGCAATAAGGGGACACGATCTCTGCTTTGACAAGATGTGCCAAAGAAACTGCCTAGCGATGTGTGTGAGAGCTGGAGGTGAAAATCGGTTCGAATAATGACCGGACCACGACGTGCTGTCACACTACAAAGGGCTGTCAGCAGATTAGATTTGTGGATTATTGTTCTCTCTACGGCGGTATGTGAAGAGCCGGACACGGCCCTTGTGTTTGGAATTTATCTTGGAGTATTCAAAGATGGAACCTGCCTCGCAATGCCGAAGACAATCTACACGCCGGACTCATCATTATTGAAGCCTGGTTCAGGGGCTACTTAGGGAGTCCTGTATAAGGGGGTAACCGGACAGCCGGACTATATGCTTTGGCCGGACTGTTGGACTATGAAGATACAAGATTGAAGACTTCGTCCCGTGTCTGGATGGGACTCTCCTTGGCGTGGAAGGCAAGCTTGGCGATTTGGATGTAGATCTCCTTCTCTATAAACCGACTCTGTGTAACCCTAGCCCCCTCCGGTGTCTATATAAACTGGAGGGTTTAGTCCGTAGGACACAACAACAATCATACCATAGGCTAGCTTCTAGGGTATATCCTCTCTAATCTCGTGGTAGATCAACTCTTGTAATACTCATATCATCAAGATCAATCAAGCAGGAAGTAGGGTATTACCTCCATCGAGAGGGCCCGAACCTGGGTAAACATCATGTCCCCAGTCTCCTGTTACCATTAGCCTTAGACGCACAGTTCGGGACCCCCTACCCGAGATCCACCGGTTTTGACACCAGCAGCAATGCCGTGATCAAGGCCGGGAGGTGAGCGTCCCGAGGTCTAGTAAGAGCCCCTGAGGCACGATGCTCAGGAGGTCCTCTTTAGCGCTCAAGCAGCCGCTGCTGGGTGAGAAAGGAAGGCAACGTCACCGTCTCAGAGCCGCATTAAGTGAGGGTTTGGTATCGCATTGATTAGTTGTTCCAGGAGCGTGACTTATCTCAAGAGCTTGGAGTCATTCCTTCGCGAGGCGCTGGACCTGTGTGTCGGCAGCTGGGATGCAACTAGGTCAGGCCTTCGCGAGCTTCTCCTTCCCTCCCGCATTCTCCTTCGTGCTCTATGTCCTCAAATCCCAACCCTCGAGCGAGCTCAGCCACCGCTGGTATGCCAGGTCGCGATGCCATGGACAAGGCCAGGGGGTGAGGGCTGGAGAGCCAGTAAGAGCCCCTGACTCGCGATGCTCAGGCTCCCCCTTTTTAACGCGCGAGCGGATCATGCGGGTAAGAGAGAGAGAGAGCTCACGACGCCCCCCATGTTATTCCTTAGGTGAACCCTGTAAACCAACACGAGGGAAGCAAGGACTGCCATTATGATTGCCGAACAGCCATTGGTTGCTCCGAGAGAGTGATGAGGGCACTGAGGGCCTGGCGAGGTAGCGCTTTGCGGGGCTGCCGCGGCAGAGCTCGACCACTCAGATTTGTCGACGTTGCAAGGACGGACCCATGCGCAAGATCCGTCCCAGTGCGAGTGACTCCAAGGGCATATGTCAATCGAGCAGGTGATTATCACAGGCAGGTTAAGCATGAAGGCAAACAGACTTAGATAGATGCAGGAAGGGTTACATGCCACTGGGTCAGGCCCGAGCGGCTTGGGGATGATGCAGCCCGAGGGGCGCCCCCAACAAGGTAAACTAAAGACATGAGTGAAATGGCTACATGCCGCAGGGACGGACCCACGCGACCTGCGAATAATGCAGCCCTGAGGGTGCTCCCAGCTGAAATGAAACTCGAAAGATGTCACCTGATATCATTGAAGAGCGGGTGTTGGGGTAGCTGTCGACGCACGGTGAAGAAGCGATCCTCACGAGCCATCGGAGCCCTGAGCCTCAGGAGGCTCCGAGGGTCCGGGCGGCTCCTCAAGGTCCATCTCCATCTCCGCCAGGAACGCGCGGTACCTGAACTCCTGAGCTTCCAGAATGCTCCACATCAGGCGCTAGCAAGCAGTAGCCGCGTTCCGCAGGCCGAAAGGCATGCAAACATAACTGTGAGGTGGACCCTTGCAATGTCCCGCACGCGAAGGCTAGAAACACTCCTGAGACGTGACTCGATTGAGCCCTGGGTAGTCAATGCAGACGCGCAGCCCGCCATCCTCGCCTGGATGGGGCTCTACAACGGGTGGGCGGCGATCGCCGCGCATGACTCTCGATTCCTACTGCTCCTGAGTGACCTTGGTGATGTACTCCTGAGGGTTGGGCCCTACTTGCCTCATGCCTTCCTGAGGGAACCGCGAAGCACGCCTCCAAGTGGTGCTCGAGTACCTCCCTCGTGATCTTGGTAAAGTCTGAGGCCCTCTAGGAGAAAGCCCCGAGCCTTGCCCGAGGAGGGCGCCGGGTGCGCCTTCCTATGCGACGGAGGGAGGCACCCCTTGGACGAGCGCAAATCTAGCCGCGGTGCCTCCGGAGATGCCTGCCTCCTAAGGCCTTGAGATGGGTGATGTCTTCTTCTTCTTAGGAACTGCCTCGGGAAGGTTCCCACTCTTGTTGTCTGGGTCCTCAACTGATGCAGCTTGGAAGGCACGCTCGAGAGAGCACACCGCATCCTTCTCTTCGCAGGGGACTGTGATGACTCCGCCGCTTCCCAGCATCTTGAGGACATTGTATCCATGGTGAGTCACTGCCATGAACTTGGCCAGGGCTGGATACCCGAGGATGGCATTGTATGGCAGACGAATGTGGGCAACGTCGAAGTCGATGAGCTCGGTATGGTAGTTCTTGTGTTGACCAGAGGTGACAGGGAGGCGGACCTGCCCTATCGGGATGGTGGAGCCGTCGGTGACTCCTAAGAAAGGCTTGGTTAGCTGAAGCTGATCATATGCCCCTTGGAGATTGTTGAATGTCTCGATGGACAGGACTTTGAGCCCTGCGCCTCCATCAATGAGGGTCCGGGTAACTTGCACATTGCTGAAGAATGGGGAACAAAGCATCAGGGGGACCCCGGCTGTTGCGGCACACTTGAGCTGATCCACTGAGCTGAATGTGATGGCGCACGTGGACCACCTGAGAGGGCACGTGGCCTCGAGCTTGGGGTGGACTGCATTCACCTCGTGAGAAAACTGCTTGGAGATGCGCTGAGAGACTGGGGCCTGGGCACCGCCCAAGATGCAAGCGATAGCACGTGGCTCCTGGAAGCCCCCAGCCCCCTTGTCCTGATGATGGTCGTCATTCCTTCTTGGTGGTGGTGGCAGAGGAGGAAGGCCTGCGTTGCCCTACGGGTGATCCTCGCGAGGATGATCCCTCCAAGCTCCCTCGTGAGGCTGGTCCTGCAAGCAGTCCTCGTGAGGGCGGTCATGCCACCCTTGGCAAGGGCCACGGTCATCCCATCGTCCTCCACCTCTTCCTCCTCCTTGGCTGTAGCCCCGATCGTTGCGCTTGGGGCATCGACCGATACGTCATTCTCGCACGGCCCTGAGCTCTTGGCATTCGTTGGTGTTGTGGGTGTGGAGGTCATGGTACACGCAGTACCGACTGCCCTTGGACGACTCCGGCTGGTCCCTGCCGTGCTTCGTGTATGGCTCTGTTGCGAGCACGGCTGCTCCTTTGCACTTCACGTCCTTGGCCTTGGCTTTCTTATCTTCAGGGTCAGCAGCTGGGAGCTCGAGAAGGGAGAGGCGTCCCTCCTTAGCCCTTGCGCACTTGGTCGCCAGGTTGAACAGATCCAGAGATGTGCAGATATCCTTGTGGATACCAAGCTCCTCCTTCATCTTGACGTCGCGTACGCCATCAGAGAACGCTGAGATGATGGCCTCCTTGACCACCTTGGGAATATTGAGGCGAGCGTTGTTGAACCGCTGGATGTACTTCTGCAGGGTTTCTCCAGGTTGCTGCTTGATGCGGCGCAGGTCACCCACGACTGGAGGACGGTCGCGAGTGCCCTGGAAGTTAGCGATGAAGCCGGTGCACATGCCGTCCCAAGAGGAGGTCGTGCCAGGAGGCAGGTTCAGGAGCCAGGTGCGGGCACCATCTTTGAGCGCCATGGGAAACCAATTCACCATGACCTTCTCGTCTCCGTTGGCCGCTTTGATGCCCAGCTCGTAGAGCTACAAGAACTCCGCGGGGTCGGTAGTGCCGTCATAGCGAGGAGGCAGATTCGGCTTGAACTTGCCCGGCCAGGCGACACTGCATAGCTCGGTGGTGAAGGCGCGGCAGCCTACGGTGGCCACCGGTGCCCTTTGCTGACGTGGGGCTTGCTCCTGGGGATTCCTGCGCGCTGCCGCCAGGGGGCAGCGTGGGGTCTTGACATGCTAGCGCAGGGATGCGGTCGTGACCTGCTGGAGCAGGGAGCACGCGAGCACCTTCTTGTGGACGAGGGATTTCTTGGCAGCTCCTTTCTTGTCGTGCAGGCGCTGGATGCGGTGGGTCTCGTCCAGGGGCCGCGCGCTTGGGAGCCAGGGCGCCTTCTTGGGGAGGAGGTGGTGGAGGCACCTCCTGAGCTGCATCACCCATGCAGGATGGAGGGCGAGGCAGCAAGAGGGACGGCACAGGGGAGCCCCCTGCGGCACTTACGAGCTCGGTGATGCGAGTGAGCCACTCTTTGTAGAGGTCGTCGACGGGGCGGTAGTGCAGGAGCTCACGTGCCAGGAGCAACACGGCATGCACGGCCGTGGGAGCGCGATGGGCGTGGGACGATGAACCAGCTGGAGTCAGCGACGGAGTGGCGGTGCGGCCTTCCCGCCGCACCGAGGGATGCAGCGACGACGCCTGCTGCTCGTTCCCCGCCGGGATGGTGGCGGTGTTGGCGGCAGGCGACAGAGAACGATAGGGAGGCCCACCAACGGGCGTGCGGCAAGAGCAGCCCGACGTTCGACATGAGCTTTGCGAGCGTCAGCCATGGATGCGACAAACGGTCGAACGCGGAACAGCGGAAGAAAGATTCCGGTGCACCCCTACCTAGCGCACCAAATGTCAGATAACGGGTTCTGGCAAAACCCTTAAGGTTCGAACTCTGGGGTGCGCGTGAAGATCTTCCCCCTACCGATCCACGTCCCAACGCCTCACTGAGAATCTTATCTACATGATGAACAACACAAGGGACACAAGGTTTATACTGGTTCGGGCCACCGTTGTGGTTTAATACCCTAATCCAGTGTGTGGTGTGGTGGATTGCCTTTGGGGCTGATGACGAACAATACAGAGGAAGAACCACCTCGCGAGGGGTGTTCTTGCGGTGATGTGCTCGGGGAGGAATTGCTCCATCTCTGTTGGCTCTAGGTCAGATCCAGATGCCCTCTACTGTGATGGCTATCCCTATATATAGAGGCCATGGTCCTCTTCCCAAATATTGAGCGGGAAGCGTGCCAACAACAGCCATTTAGAAGGGGAATATCTAGTACAAGTTATCCTGACTAAAGTTGGTCTTCGGGTGGCAAAGGCACTGGCGATGACACCGTCTTGGGCTCCTTGGTGACCTCCGTCCTGCCGCTCTGCTGGTCTTGGTCTCATTGCACCGAAATGGTAACCTTTCCTTGATGCCTCGGTACTCTGCGCCTGCGCTTGCCCCCTTTGCACCAAAGAGGAAACAAGGACACTGCGCAGGCCGGCGCCCACCTGGCGCCCGCCTGGTCTCGATCGCCATGGCTTGCGTCATGGGCACCTCGCGAGGTACCCCTGCCTTGATCTCTCTACCTCCTCGCGAGCCGTCCTGGTGAGGCCATTCCTGAGGAAGCCTTGCGTCGTCCGCCCCGTGAGGCTTGGCCCCTCGCGAGGGTCTTGAGCTTGAGTGGATGAAGATGGGCCGTACTGGGCTACCCTTTGAGCCACGCTGTAGGCTGCAGGCAGGCAAGTCTGGGGACCCCAGTTCCCAGAACGCTGACAGCTGCCGCTATGTCCCATTTTTCATCTAATAGGTCCAACGCATCTTGGCGTGCTTCTTCGTTGTCTGCTTCAACATAAGCTGCCACCTGAGGTGAGTCATGGCGAATGTCACTGGGGAGAACTACTTCTGCTCCATAAACCATGAAGAAGGGTGTATAACCCGTTGATCTATTGGGGGTGGTATTAATGCTCCACAATATGGAAGGCAACTCTTCCACCCAACAACCCGGCGTTCTCTGCAAAGGAGCCATAAGCTGGGGCTTGATGCCTTTCAGGTTTTGTTGATTAGCTCTCTCAGCTTGACCATTAGACTGGGGGTGAGCCACTGGTGACACATCAAGCCAGATGTTCTCACATTGACAAAAGTCTTCCATGGCATCTTTGGAGAGATTCGTGCCATTATCTGTTATGATGTTGTCTGGAAAACCAAAGCATAAGATCACCTTCTTCATGAATTAAACCGCCATGGCTGCATCACACTTGCGAACTGGCTGCGCCTCTACCCACTTAGTGAACTTATCAACCGCCACCAGAAGGTGGGTCTTCTTATCCTTGGACCTCTTAAAGGGCCCAACCATATCAAGCCCCCAAGTTGCGAACGGACAGGTGATTGGAGTCATCCTCAATTCCTGAGCCGGAACCTGGGCTCGGCGTGAAAACTTCTCACAACCATCACAGTTCCTGACCAAGTCCTCAACATTAGCATGAGCTGTTAGCCAGTAAAAACCGTGTTGGAAAGCCTTAGCCACGAGGGATTTTCAACTGGCATGATGACCGCAATCCCCTTCCTGGATTTGACGCAAAATCTCATAGCCTTCTTCAGGAAAAACGCAACGCTAAAATACCCCGGAGACACTGCAGTGATGTAACTCGCCATTAACAATAGTCATGGACTTGGACCGCCGGATTATCTGTCTGGCCAAAACTTCATCCTCGGGTAACTCGCCCGGGTCATATACGCCAGGTATGGCACCGTCCAATCAGGGATAGCATGAAGAACCACCACCAACTGAGCCTCCGGGTCGGGAACAGCCAGATCCTCCTTCGTCAGTATTTTGACCGACGGGTTATCCAAAACGTCAAGAAAAACATTGGGCGGCACTGGTTTACGCTGAGACCCCAGCCGGCTTAAAGCGTCCACCGCTTCATTCTTGCGCCGATCAATGTGCTCGACCTAGTAACCCTTGAAGTGACCAGCAATGACATCCACCTCACGCCGATAAGCCGCCATGAGTGGATCCTTAGAATCCCAAGTACCACAGACTTGCTGAGCCACTAAATCGGAGTCCCCAAAGCATCGTACCCGGATTAGGTTCATTTCCTTCTCCACCCGAAGACCATGGAGCAAGGCCTCATATTCAGCTGCATTGTTAGTGCAAGGAAACATCAAGCGGAGAACATAACAAAACTTGTCACATCGAGGGGAAGTAAGAACCACTCCAGCCCCCGAGCCCTCCAATTGTCTGGGTCCATCAAAATGAATAGTCCAGTATGTGTTATCCAGTTTATCTTCCGGCACCTGCAACTGTGTCTAGTCATTGATGAAATCCACAAGCGCTTGGGACTTGATGGCCGTACGAGGCATATATTTTAACCCGTGGGGTCCAAGCTCGATAGCCCACTTAGCAACTCGGCCAGTTGCTTCCCTGTTTTGGATGATATCCCCCAAAGGAGCGGAACTAACCACAGTGAAGGGATGGCCCTGAAAGTATTGCTTAAGCTTCCGGCTCGCCATAAAAATTCCATACACAAGCTTTTGCCAATGTGGATATCTCTGCTTCGACTCAATAAGCACCTCACGGATATAATAAACCGGCCACTGAACCGGATACTCCTTTCTTGCCTCCTTGAACTCCACCACAATAGCCACACTAACAGCCCGGGCGTTAGCATCTACTTATAACAGCAATGGTTCTTTATCAATGGGGGCAGCAAGAACATGCGGCTCGGCTAACTGCTTCTTCAGATCCTCCAACGCCACATTAGCAACATCACTCCAGATAAAGTTGTCTGTCTTTTTCATCATCTGATATAGAGGGATGGCCTTCTCTCCCAACCGACTGATAAACCGGCTTAGCGCTGCAATATGACCCGCTTGATGTTGAACATCATTGATACACGCCGACTTAGCCAGGGACATAACAGCCTTGATCTTTTCCGGATTAGCTTCAATGCCCCTGTTAGACACCAGAAAACCCAAGAGCTTGCCCACTGGTACACCAAAAACACACTTGGCCGAATTAAGCATCATCTTATAAACCCGGAGATTATCAAATGTTTCCTTCAAATCATCTATCAACGTCTCCGCTTTCCTAGACTTCACCATGATATCATCCACATAAGCGTGAACATTGCGCCCAATCTGATTATGAAGGCAATTCTACACACATCGCTGATAAGTCACCTGGGCACTCTTGAGCCCAAAAGGCATAGATACATAGCAAAAGGCTCCAAAGGGAGTTATAAAAGCTGTCTTCTCCTGGTCCTTAACTGCTATTTTAATCTGATGATAACCAGAATAAGCATCCAGAAAGCTCAAACACTCACAACCCGCCGTAGCATCAATAATTTGATCAATACGAGGGAGAGCAAAGGGATCAGCTGGACAAGCCTTGTTCAAATCTGCGTAATCCACACACATACGCTAAGTGCCGTTCTTCTTAAGCACTAGCACCAGGTTAGCCAACCACTCAGGGTGAAAAACCTCCACAACAAACCCTGCTGCCAAGAGCCGGGCTACCTCCTCACCAATGGCCTTGCATCTCTCTTCATTGAAGCGGCGGAGAAACTGATTGACCGGTTTAAACTTGGGATCGATATTAAGAGTGTGCTCAGCGAGTTCCCTCGGTACACTTGGCATGTCAGAAGGTTTCCATGCAAAGATGTCCCGGTTCTCACGGATGAACTCGATGAGCGCGCCTTCCTATTTTGGATCTAGGTTAGCGCTGATGCTAAATTGCTTGGATGAATCGCCAGGAACAAAATCAACCAGCTTAGTGTCATCAGCTGACTTAAACTTCAAGGCCTAATCATGCTCTGCAGTTGGCTTTTTCAAAGAAGTCATATCTGCCGGATCAACATTGTCCTTATAGAACTTCAACTCCTCTATTGCACAAACCGACTCAGCGTAAGACGTATCACCTTCCTCACATTCCAAAGCGATCTTTCGGCTTCCATGTACTGTGATGGTCGCCTTATGACCCGACATCTTGAGCTGCAGATAAACATAACATGGTCTTGCCATGAACTTAGCATAAGCCGGCCGTCCAAACAGGGCATGGTACGGGCTCCTGATTTTCACCACTTTAAAAGTCAATGTCTCTGATCTTGAATCATGATCATCTCCAAAAGCAACCTCCAGAGCTATCTTACCGACGACATAAGCCGATTTACCAGGCACCACACCATGGAAAACAGTGTTTGACGGTTTAAGATTCTTATCTTTCAACCCCATGCGACGGAAAGTTTCATAATACAAAATGTTGATATTGCTCCCTCCATCCATGAGCACCTTGGTGAACTTATAACCTTAGACCTGAGGCGCCACCACCAACACTAGATGACCCGGGTTATCAACCCGGGGTGGATGATCCTCTCGACTCCATACAATGGGCTGTTCAGACCAGCGCAAGTAACGGGGCACCGCCGATTCAACGGAGTTCACTTCCCTTTTATGAAGTTTCTGATCGCACTTGCACAGGCTAGTGGTGAAGACATGATACTGCCCACTATTTAACTACTTCGGGTGGCTCTGGTAACCTGACTGCTGCTGCTGATGATTCCCCTGTTGATTATGACCACCCTAGTTGCCCTGATTGCCTTGATTGCCATGCCCACCCTAATTACCTTTAAATCCCGAGCCAGAATTACCTCTAGCATAACCCGGCCCATGAGACCCGGGTCCTGAACCACCGAGCGGTCCATGATCCTATCAAAAAAGATCCGAGTTTTTGAACTCCCGCATAATAAAGCAATCCTTCTAGAGGTGCGTAGCTGGCTTTTCTCATGTCCCGTGCCTCAGGCAAGGCTGATTTAACAGGCGCTCAAGGTTGACACCTGATCCTCCACTCCGCGGGGGCAGTTTACCCTTACGACGCTAACCATTATCCGGCGCATTGGTGTTAGCCACAAAATCTGAACTATTATCCGCTTTACGCATACCATTGTTTCCGTGGACCGCCTGGTTATGTTGTTGCCCTTTGGTGTCGCCGTTCTTCTTTCCCTTCCCCAGCTTTTCATCGCCAGACTCGAGATCCTTGGTACTATCAAAGTCGGCATACTTAACCAGAGCTGCCATAAGTGTTCCCATGTCATTGCAGTGATGCTTGAGCCGCCCCAACTTCAGCTTCAGAGGCTTAAACCCGCAATTGCCCTCCAATGTTATGACTGCTGAATAGGCATTGATACGGTCCGATGAATGCAAGATCTCCGAAACCCAGCGCACCCAATGGGTGGTCGATTCACCTTCTTCTTGGACACAGACGGCTAAATCCACAATTGACATGGGTTGCTTGCATGTGTCCTTGAAGTTCAGTATAAACCAGGCCTTTAACTCGGCCCATGACCCAATGGAGTTAGCTAGCAAACTTTTCAACCAAGTGCGAGCCGTTCCATCCAACATCATGGTGAAGTACTTTGCACATGCCGCCTCATCCACATCCAACATCTCCATTGCCATATCATAGCTTTCGACCCACGACTTGGGGGGTAAGTCAGCACTGTAATTGGGCACTCTACACGGAACCTTGAAATCCTTGGGCAGCCGCACATTGCGTAAAGCCATGGTGAGACACGGCACCCCCCAAGAGCTGAAAGGAGCTCCTGGTTCCACTGAAGTTGTCGGACGAACCGGATTAAGCTGACGGTCCACGTACTATGCTGCTAACTCGGCCTCTCGACGCGCTCTACCGTGGTCCACCATCTCCTGAGCATTTTCGCCATCGCCTGTCGGGTTAGGCCCTTGAGGTGCGTTACGGTTCTGTGCACTGCTTGATACAGCCGGTTCATCGATATGCCTGCTATAACTTTGGCTCGGGCGAGGGGTTGAATGAATCATGTCTCGACTATATGAATAAGCCTGCTGCTGTACCATGGCCATTTGAAGGATATCTCTGGCTCGCCGTGTCTCAACCGTTGCTGGGCACTCGCCTTCCATTGGAATAGCTGCCAATCACGACGCCACAGCGATCATGTTATCCAAAGGAGTGGAGACGTGACCCGGCGGTGTTGGTATGTACTGAGGTGGGTCATGGTTTCGTCGAGGCAGGTCCGTTGTTCGTGGCTGATCAGGCACTTCTGTCCCTGGTACCTCAATCCGGTTTACCACTGCCGGATTACTGGTTTCTGCTCCTGGCGTGTTAAAGAGATTCATTGCTTCATAAACCGGTGGTAGACGGGACATATGCCTCCTCCTCAACACGTCGTTTGAAGCGTTCTGATCCAGAATGAGACGGTAATTTTCTGCCTAAATCCGATGTGCCTGAGCATCCAAAGCGGCCCGCTCCTCAGCCATCCTGGTTTCCTCAACCGCCAAGTCCTCCTTGGCCAGAGCTATTTGATCTCACAGCTTCATGACCTCTGCGTTATGCTAATCTTGATTATCTAGGGTAACCTCTGTGGTCAACAATGTTGTCCAGGCATCCAATAAACCGGACAGGACCTGAGCCGGCCGGCGCGCGGGGCCTCCTGCCCCGGCCGCCGATCCGGAAATCATCGCCGCTGCAGCTAATGAGTGTTGCGTGGGCTGCATTGATGACCCACAAGTGTAGGGGATCTATCGTAGTCCTTTTGATAAGTAAGAGTGTCGAACCCAACGAGGAGCAGAAGGAAATGATAAGCGGTTGTCAGTAAGGTTTTCTCTGCAAGCACTGAAATTGTAGGTGATCGATAGTTTTGTGATAAGATAAATAGTAACGAGTAACAAGTAAACAAAGTAAATAAAGTGTAGCAAGGTGGCCCAATCCTTTATGTAGCAAAGGATAAGCCTAGACAATTTCTAATAATGAGAAAGGAGCTCCTGAGGACACATGGGAATTATCGTCCACCTAGTATTCATCACGTTCATATGATTCGCGTTCGGTACTTTGATAATTTGATATGTGGGTGGACCCGTGCTTGGGTACTGCCCTTACTTGGACAAGCATCCCACTTATGATTAACCCCTATTGCAAGCGTCCGCAACTACAAGATAAATATTAAGGTAAACCTAACCACATCATTAAACATATGGATCCAAATCAGCCCCTAACGAAGCAACGCATAAACTAGGGTTTAAGCTTCTGTCACTCTAGCAACCCATCATCTACTTATTACTTCCCTATGCCTTCCTCTAGGCCCAAATAATGGTGAAGTGTCATGTAGTCGACGTTCACATAACACCACTAGAGGAAAATACAACATACATCTCATCAAAATATCGAACGAATACCAAATTCACATGACTACTGATAGCAAGACTTCACCCATGTCCTCAGGAACAAAAGTAACTACTCACAAAGCATATTCATGTTCATAATCAGAGGAGTAATAGTATGCATAAAGGATTTGAACATATGATCTTGCACCAAGTAAACCAATTAGCATCAACTACAAGGAGTAATCAACACTACTAGCAACCCACAAGTACCAATTTGTGGTTTTCATACAAGATTGGATACAAGAGATGAACTAGGGTTTTGAGAGGAGATGGTGCTGGTGAAGATGGTGATGGAGATTGACCCCCTCCCGATGAGAGGATTGTTGGTGATGACGTTGGTGATGATTTCCCCCTCCCGGAGGGAAGTGTCCCCGGCAGAACAGCTCCGCTAGAGCCCTAGATTGGTTCCGCCAAGGTTCCGCCTCGTGGCGGCGGAGTTTTGTCCCGTAAGCTTGCCCATGATTTTTTCCAGGGTAAAAGTCCTCATATAGCAGAAGATGGACACCGGAGGGCCACCAGGGGGGCCAGGAGACAGGGGGCGTGCCTAGTAGGAGGGGGCGCGCTCCCACCCTCCTGGCCAGGGTGTGGGCCCCCTGATGTATTTCTTTCGCTCAATAATTCTTAATAAATCCAAAAATATGTTTCATGGAGTTTTAGGACTTTTGGAGCAGTGCAGAATAGGTTTCCAATGTTTGCTCCTTTTCCAGCCAGAATTCCAGCTGCCGGCATCCCCCCTCTTCATGGTAAACCTTGTAAAATAAGAGAGAATATCCATAAGTATTGAGATATAATGTGTAATAACAGCCCATAATGCAATAAATATAGATATAAAAGCATGATGCAAAATGGACGTATCATGCATACCACCCATGAAGATCGCAACCCAGTTTGGCGGTTCAAGAGGGACCGGAATATTGTCGCCATCGGAACAGCCCCCAAATCGGCCATCTTATAGCTGGTACAGTGACTCGGTCTCACCGGTGGATGATTCGCCATCTGAATAAACAACCATCTCACCATCGGACACCGGTTCAGACTCCGCACCATTGATGAATCCTACGAATGCATGCTTCATGGCAGGCTGAACCCGGGTAGGGCTTGCACGCTGAGCCGTCTAAATGAGGTCGGCGCAAATGCCCGGCTCAGGGCCCGGTTCACCGATCTTGCCAATGAAGACATGAATTCCTCCAAAGGGGACCCGGTACCTGTACTCAATTGAGCCGGCATCGGGGCTCCAGCCTGCATCATCGATGTAGAGCTTGCCGCGATGACTCTTGGTCATCCGGCCCACTGCGTATCCCTTGAGTCCTTCAAAACTACCCTTTAAGAACTCGAAACCATCGTGCGACAGCCCCATGGTGGGTGCCAACTATCGTGGAATTATCACGTCAGATGTCCTAGTGGGAGGACTTAGTCGTGGAGCCGTCGCGACGAGGTTAGCTTAAAGGGGTTAAACTGGACAAAGGACATGGGGAGTTATACTGGTTCGGCCCCTTGCGGTGAAGGTAAAACCCTATGATCCAGTTGTGGTGGAATTGATGGGGGCTCGATGATCAGGGAGCGAATCCGCTTTGCTTGGCTCTCGAGTTGTTGTTTCTTGTCCCTGAACCGCCGCTGGGTCGTCCCTTTATATACACAGGTTGACACACGGCGGTTTACAGAATCCCGACCGGCTTATACACATGTCCGACTCGGTTTCTACCCTTTCCTATCTTACAACACAAGTTACACAATGTATGTCGGTTTATGTCTACGGGCCCTAATCCGCCTTTGGGCCCTGGGCCTCTAAGTTTCTTCAGTAAAGCGCCACACTCCTTGTCTTCATGGGCTTCAATATGGATGACTCGTTGCAAGTATAACCCGACCCCACTTGGGCGGTTTATACTCAGTAGTTATGGGCATAATTGGTTTGGTGCCAAAATTTGGCATGCCAATGTTTGGTATTGTTCCAAATATTGGCTACTAATTGGTTGGTTATCAAGTTGTCTTGCCTAGCTCACATAAAGTTGCCAATATTTGGCAAGTCTTGGTATTGCCAATATTTGGCAATGCCAACATTTGGCTAGCCAGATATTGGTAGCAAACCAATCATGCTCTATATCCCCAACAGTAACCAAGAAAAACTATCATTACTACTCTTGAAATTGTGCCCACACCAAATCCTTACATATTGTTCCAACCTATATGCCAATTAAAGCATCTACAACTGGACTTGACAAATCCACCCCTTTATACGCCTGCGAGCGCGTTCGCGGACTGCGCCCTGCGGCCCCTCATGGGTTGCTGCACATTCACACACCTCAAACGTGGAACCTCAAATCTATGCAATCCATGTACGTCGATCATACAATATAAATTGTCTGAATTCAACAGGTCAAAGCAAAGCAAAGCAAATCATAGTTCAACAACAATGTGGACATGCCAAAATGAACAATGTTCGAGCGTGATAGATGCCACACTAGCTGGCCGGATCACTTGCCACACGCCATCCATGCCACTTGCTCCGAGGCCATCCTTGCGTCCTACTCCGCCAGCATCCAGGCTGCATGCTCCACATGCATCCTTGCAACATGCTCTACCGCTGCCACTGCCGCCCTCGCTGCCTTGTACTCTCTACGGTTGTTGATCTTCTTCTTCTTCTTCTTCTTCTTCTTCTTCGGAAGCCACTTCTTTGCATTCTCATCCAAGAAGGTTTCGTCCACCAAAATGATCTTCGCATCCCCCGCGTCTCATGAGAGTTGCAACCTATCCTTCTCAAGCTCAATCTCTCCAAATGTCTTGGCCTTCTCGAGCTCTCATTTGATCTCCGCCTATTGCTTCTCCAATGCATTCTTCTAGCTCTCAATTTCTAGCTACTTCTCCACCCTCTTCCGGTCCCAATCCATGCTATCCTTTTGCGCATCCAACATGAGCTTGTACCTCTCCTCTTGTTTGTAGCCGCGGCATCGCGGGAGGCCCTTGACTTCTCTCACTTGTTTTCCACGACTTGCCCGTTATCTTTTTAACATGATGGCTCTTCCATTCTCGACAACAATATCGCCCTCTTCATCGTCCAACCCAATTGATTGTTGGGAGCCTGAGCCTTTACTCCTCTTCTTATTGGCCTTGAGGCCGGCCACAATTTGTGTCCACTTTGGCACTCCATTCAATATGATCCAACAATGGCTAAAACCAAAGGCTTCATCTTCTTTTCATCATACAAAGTGGGTGTCACCACCGTCTAGCAAACAACTTATGTATGAGCGCGAGAATGCAAACACAAGAAGCATATGCAAGTGATGACAAGGTGAAGCAATTCAGCTTACGTGAGTTGCCACTCTTGTTGGGGAACACAGTAATTTCAAAAAACTTCCTACGATCATGCAAGATCTATCTAGGTGATGCATAGCAACGGGGGGAGAGTGTGTCCACGTACCCTCGTAGACCGAAAGCGGAAGCGTTATGTAACGCGGTTGATGTAGTAGAACGTCTTTGCGATCCAACCGATCAAGTACCGAAGGTACGACACCTCTGCGATCTGCACATGTTCAGCTCGGTGACGTCCCTTGAACTCTAGATCTAGCTGAAGCGAAGGGATAGTTCCATCAGCACGATGGCGTGGTGACGGTGATGATGAAGTTACCGATGCAGGGCTTCGCCTAAGCACTATGACGATATGATCGAGGTGGAAATCTGTGGCGGGGGGCACCGCACACGGCTAAAAGATCAACTTGATCAACTTGTGTGTCTATGGGGTGCCCCCCTCTCCGTACATAAAGGAGTGGAGGAGGGGGCCGGCCGGCCTCATGGGGTGCGCCCCAATGGGGGATTCCTACTACTAGGAGTAGGTTTCCCCCCTTTCCTAGTCCAACTAGGAGGGAAGAAAGGGAAGAAGGGAAGAAGGAAAGGGGGGCCGCCCCCCTCCCCAATTTGGATTGGGCTTCGGGGGGGTGCCCCACCACTTGGCCGCCTCCTTCTCTCTTTCGCTTAGGACCATGAAGGCCCATTGACCCCCCCGGGGGGTTCCGGTAACCCCCGGTACTCCGGTTTTATTCGAAATTTCTCCGGAACACTTCCGGTGTCCGAACATAGCCGTCTAATATATCAATCTTTATGTCTCGACCATTTCGAGACTCCTCGTCATGTTCGTGATCACATCCAGGACTCCGAACAACCTTCGGTCCATCATATCTTATAAACTCATAATACCAATAGTTATCGAACGTTAAGCGTGCGAACCCTATGGGTTCGAGAACTATGTAGACATGACCGACACGTCTCCGTTCAATAACCAATAGCGGAACCTAGATGCTCATATTGGTTCCTACATATTCTACGAAGATCTTTATCGGTCAAACCGCATAACAACATACGTTGTTCCCTTTGTCATCGGTATGTTACTTGCCCGAGATTCGATCTCTCTATCATCATACCTAGTTCAATCTCGTTACCGGCAAGTCTCTTTACTCGTTCCGTAATACTTCATCCCCCAACTAACTCATTAGTCACAATGCTTGCAAGGCTTATAGTGCTGAGTATTACCGAGAGGGCCCAGAGATTCCTCTCGAAACACGGAGTGACAAATACTAATCTCGATCTATGCCAACCCAACAAACACCTTCAAAGACACCTATAGAGCACCTTTATAATCACTCATTTACGTTGTGACGTTTGGTAGCCCCTAAAGTGTTCCTCCGGTATTTGGGAGTTGCATAATCTCATAGTCTGAGGAACATATATAAGTCATGAAGAGAGCAGTAGCAATGAAACTGTAATGATCATAATGCTAAGCTAACGGATGGGTCATGTGCATCACATCATTCTCCTAATGATGTGATCCCGTTCATCAAATGACAACACATGTCTATGGTTAGAAAACATAACCATCTTTGATTAACGAGCTAGTCAAGTTGAGGCATACTAGGGACTACATGTTTTGTCTATGTATTCACACATGTACTAAGTTTCCGGTTAATACAATTCTAGCATGAATAATAAACATTTATCATGAATTAAGGAAATAAATAATAACTTTATTATTGCCTCTAGGGCATATTTCCTTCAGTCTCCCACTTGCACTAGAGTCAATAATCTAGTTCACATCACCATGTGATTTAACACCAATATTCACATCTGTATGTGATTAACACCCATACTTCACATCGTCATGTGACAAACACCCAAAGGTTTTACTAGAGTCAATAATCATTCACATCGCTATGTGATTAACACCCGAAGAGTACTAAGGTGTGATCATGTTTTGCTCGTGAGAGAAGTTTAGTCAACGGGTCTGTCACATTCAGAGTCGTATGTATTTTGAAAATATTCTATGTCTACAATGCTTTGCATGGAGCTACTCTAGCTGATTGCTACCACTTTAAATATGTACCAGATTGAGACTTAGAGTCATCTGGATCGGTGTAAAAGCTTGCATCAACGTAACTCTTTACGACGAGCTCTTTTATCACCTCCATAATCGAGAAATATTTCCTTACTCCTTACTGAGGGAGTCCTGGATTAAGGGGTCCTCGGACAGCCAGACTATATACTTTGCCCGGACTGTTGGGCTATGAAGATACAAGATAGAAGACTTCTTGTCGTGTCCGTATGGGACTCTCCTTGGCGTGGAGGGCAAGCTTGGCGATTCGGATATGTAGATTCCTTTCTCTGTAACCGACTTTGTGTAACCCTAACCCCTTCCGATGTCTATATAAACCAGAGGGTTTAGTCCATAGGACGAGGATCATAATCTCATAAGCTAAGCTTCTAGGGTTTAGCCATTACGATCTCGTGGTAGATCAACTCTTGTAATACTCATATTCATCAAGATAAATCAAGCAAGAAGTAGGGTATTACCTCCATAGAGAGGGCCCGAACCTGGGTAAACATTGTGTCCCCCGCCTCCTTTACCATTAGCCGTAGACGCACAGTTCGGGACCCCCTACCCAAGATCCGCCGGTTTTGACACCGACATTGGTGCTTTCATTGAGAGTTCCGCTGCGTCATCACTAGAAGGCTTGGTGGCTCCATCAATCATCTACAACAACGCAGTCCAGGGGGAGATCTTCCTCCCTAGTCAGATCTTTGTATTCGGCGGCTTCGCACTACGGGCCAACTCGCTTGGCCATCTAGAGCAGATCGATAGTTACGCCCCTGGCCATCAGGTCAGATTTGGAAGCCTGGATTTTGTGGCAGATATCCGTGGAGACTTGATCTTCAACGGGTTCGAGCCCATGACGGCTATCCCCGGCCACCATGATTAACATGACCTAGATATGTCATCTGGTCGCGCGTGGGAGATAGCGCCTATGACCGCCCTGGCCCTAGAGTCGGAGCGGACTGCATCGTCCGAAGACGGGAAGCTTAACCCCGCCACGGAGGCTGCAGACTCAGCAGCGCTCGAGCCACACACAGACCCAACATCGGGTTGGGCTTGTGTCACCGGAACCTCGGACTCGTCTCCGACCATGGGTTCTGGACCGCGTGCATCGGCATCCATCGAACCTGATTGGGCGCCGATCTTGGAGTTCAGCTCCGCAGACATCTTCCATCACTCGCCCTTTGGCGACGTGTTAAACTTGTTGAAGTCCCTCTCCTTGTCAGGGGACTCTCGGCCGAACTATGTCCGACTCGAATGGGAAGCGGACCATGAAGAACTTCGTTTCCCACCCACCACCCACTTCATTGCCACCATCGAGGACTTAACCGACACACTTGATTTCGGCTTCAAGGAGATCGACAGTATGGACGATGATGCCGAAGAGGAGCAGGCACAGAAACCACCACCCTTAGGGTAGTGGACGGCTACATCCTCATACGATATATACATGGTGGACACACCTAAGGAGAAGGAGGCCGATGGCGATAACAGAATGTCTATCGATGAACCTCCCAATCCCTGGCGTCGGAAGGGCCGACCTCGATCTAGCAAAAGGCAAAACAGCAACATTGTCACAGACGACGATGATAATCTGAACAAAGCCGAGGACCCCGCAGACCCAGTGTTGGAGCAGGGCGTGCAAGAGGACGGCGAGCACAGTCCGGAGATGTTATCTGACCACAGCAATGCCGAAGATAGCAATTATCAACCTATCTCTAAAGAGGAGATGAGCCTGGGCGACGACGAATTCGTCATCCCAGAAGAACCATTAGAACAAGAACGCCTCCATCAAAGGCTTATCGCCACTTCAAGGAGCCTGAAGAAGCAGAAGCAGCGGCTTAAAGTCGCACAGGATACCCTCAATGACAGATGGAACGAAGTGCTAGACGCTGAGGAAAAATACGGAGGTAATCGCCAAACAAAGAGCTATCCTAAATGTAAGCTGCTGCCCGAATCTGACGATGAGGCTATTGCACCTATGCCACCGAAAAACAATACGGCCGGCATGCCGTACCGACCACCTCGTGGTCGAGACAGAGCGGCTAGCAATGCCATACACAAGCCCGCACCCCCTCCCCTTAAAGGAAGGAAGGTTGCAGCCCAGGACTAGAAACACGATCTACGTGAGGACCTGGACAAAAAAGCGGGCAAAACCAGGTCCATCTATGGATCCAGGGAACGTGCTCCTACACGGGATCATGATTATCAAACGAAATATGCCGGCCATTTACCAGCTCGGAACCAATACCGAACATTACAACCGTTGGACCCAATCCACGACACGACCAGATACAGGGGTGCCACACACCCCATGTGCTTCACCGATGAGGTGCTGGAACATGATTTTCCAGAAGGATTCAAACCCGTAAACATCAAGGCATATGATGGAACGATGGACCCTGCGGTTTGGATAGAAGACTTTATTCTTCACATCCACATGGCTCGCGTAGATGATCTCCACGTCATCAAGTATTTACCCCTCAAGCTAAAAGGACCAGCTTGGCACTGGCTAAAAAGCCTCCCTGAAAATTCAATCGGAAGCTAGGAAGAACTTGAGGGCGCTTTTCGGGCCAATTTCCAAGGGACCTATGTCCGGCCCCCGGATGCAGACGATCTAAGTCACATAATCGAACAACTCGGAGAATTAGCTCGTAAGCTTTGGAACCGGTTTCTCACTAAGAAGAACCAAATCGTCGACTTTCCGGACGCCGAAGCCCTAGCGGCCTTCAAACACAGTGACCGGGACGAACGGCTAGCCGGGCACCTTGGCCAGGAAAAGCCAAGGACAATGGCAGCCTTAATTGCACTAGTGACCCGCTTTTGCATGGGCGAGGACAGCTGTTTAGCCCGTAGCAGCACCAATGACCCCGACACATCCGAAGTCAGGGATGGCAATGGAAAACCATGATGCAAGAAAAACAAACATCGGAACAATGAAGAAAGCCCAGACAATACAATGGTGAACGCCGGATTCAGGGGCTCCAGATCCGGTCAACAGAAGAAGCCATTTAAAGGCAACAAAGCAGTCTGTCCAACCTGGATAAAATTCTAGATAGGCCCTGCCAGATCCACGACATTCCTGATAAACCAGCCAATCATACCAACATATGATGTTGGGTCTTCAAGAAGGCCATCAAACTCAACACCGAACACAAAGGGAAGGGACCTCAGAGCGAAGACGAGGACGAACCTCTCCAGCCGAACACGGGGGTACAGAAGAAATTTCCACTATAGATCAAAACAGTAAACATGATGTATGTCACTCATATCCCAAAGAGGGAGCGCAAACACGCACTCTGAGACGTCTATGCTATCGAGCATGTCGCCCCCAAGTTCAATTGATGGTCGGCCTATCCGATCACCTTTGATCGCAGGGATCATCTGACTAGTATCCATCACGGGGGTTCGGCTTCCCTAGTGCTCGACCCAATAATCGACGAATACCACCTCACAAGAGTTCTCATGGACGGCGGCAGCAGTCTCAATCTGATATATCAGGACACTGTCCGCAAGATGGGGATAGACCCATCAAGAATCAAGCCAAGCAGCACTACCTTTAAAGGAGTTATACCAGGCGTGGAAGCCCGCTGCACGGGCTCTCTAACATTGGATGTAGTATTCGGCTCCCCCGACAACTTTCGAAGCGAAGAACTAATCTTTGACATTGGTCCGTTTCGAAGTGGCTATCATGCACTACTCGGAAGAATGGCCTTCGTCCGTTTTACTACAGTCCCACATTATGCTTATCTAAAACTCAAAATGCCTGGACCACGTGGCGTCATCACGGTCAACGGAAGTATGGAGCACTCTCTTCGTACAGAAGAATACACGGCGGCTCTAGCAGTCGAAGCACAAAACGGCCTATTCAGGCCGAGTAGCTCATCGGTCTTCAAGACTGCGGACACAGTTAAACGTATCCAGCGCACACCTTGATAACCCACAAGTATAGGGGATCGCAATAGTTTTCGAGGGTAGAGTATTCAACCCAAATTTATTGATTCGACACAAGGGGAGCCAAAGAATATTCTCAAGTATTAGCAGTTGAGTTGTCAATTCAGCCACACCTGGATAACTTAATATCTGCAGCAAAGTATTTACTAGCAAAGTAGTATGGAAGTAACGGTAACAGTAGCAAAAGTAACAGTAGCAGTTTTGTAGTAATTGTAACAGTGGCAATGGTAAAGTAAATAAGCAAAGAACAATACGTGAAAAGCTCGTAGGCATTGGATCAGTGATGGATAATTATGTCGGATGTGATTCCTCAAGTAATAGTTATAACATAGGGTGACACAGAACTAGCTCCAATTCATCAAATGTAATATATGCATGTATTCCGAATATAGTCATACGTGTTTATGGAAAAGAACTTGCAAGACATCTTTTGTCCTACCCTCCCGTGTGTAACGCCCCAGATATACTTTCCATATTTGTATCCAACTCTTGCCGTCTCCGGCGCTAAGTTATATTTATTTCTCGGGTTTAGGTCTTTGTCTCCGTGTGTTGTTTTCGTTTTCATGCATCTCATACCATGTCATCTCGTGCATTGCATTTGCATACATGTTCATCTCATGCATTCGAGCATTTTCCCCGTTGTCCGTTTTGCATTCCGGCGCTTCGTTCTCCTCCGGTGGTCATTTCTAGTTTTCTTTCGTGTTTGGAAATTAAACATTTCCGGATTGGACCGAGACTTGCCAAGCGGCCTTGGTTTACTACCGGTAGACCGCCTGTCAAGTTTCGTATCATTTGGACTTCGTTTGATACTCCAACGGTTAACCGAGGGACCGGAAAGGCCTCGTGTGTGTTGCAGCCCAACACCCCCCAAATTTGGCCCAAAACCCACCAAACTCTGCTCCATGTCCTAGAGCGTTCGATCACGATCGTGTGGGCGAAAACCGCACCTCATTTGGACTCTCCTAGCTCCCTCTATGCCTATTTATACCCCCTCCATTCGGATCTCTTCTTCCCCCGTCCGAAACCCTAGCTAAAAAAAACAGATCAAACCCCCACCGCCGACGGACGTGTCCGGATCGGACCGGACACCGTCCGCCCCCTCGCCGCCAGCCAACCGCGAGCCGCCAAGTGG
>NC_057801.1:630942718-630944893 GCF_018294505.1 Triticum aestivum
GTGAACAGTACCGCCGCCGCCTCGGAATCCGTGCCCGATCCAGATCTGGATCTAGGATATTTCGGTTGACCTCTCTCCCCCGAAACCCTAATTTTTCGTGCTATCTTTGACTGCTTGTATCTCCGCAACCGTAGATCCGTTTTGGGCATATGATATAGCAAAATCTTCGTGTCGACATGTACATCATTTCATTCCATTGCATCATTTGCATTTGAGGTCATCTTGATACCCAAAATGCTGTTAGAAGGAGGCTTCATGAGTTAAATTGCAGATCCGTTAGTTCATCATGCACTTTTGTCATTTTTGCCATGTTTAATTCGTGCATGATATGCCTGTGCCCCTTTGGGATGAATTGTTAAGCATTTTGTCTTCTTTCCAGAGGTGTCACCCATGCATTTTTAGGATGTGTGTGTTGTCTTGTGCAAGCTTGCGAAGAGAGGTACCTGAGATTGCAGATTTCAGGGACTTAGTGATTTTCACTAAGTCTGGGATATTTTAGTTCATGATGCTATATGTCCAGCTTGTTTCCTAGTGATCCGTGCCTCTTTTGAGGATGATCAGTAAGGGAGTTTTGATATTTATGTTATGCTCTATCCATCCATGTCTTTGGTTACATATGTGGAGTGCTCTAGGTTGACTCAATAGAGCTCAACTTTTGCTTCGTTGTTAATCTGGGCAGATCGTCAACTTGTTTGCGATTTTGCCGATGCTACCGTTAGTGTTCCATGCATGCTATGCCTTCGTTCTTGCCATGTGTAGCTAGCACATTGTGCCTTCTTGCTGGTTATATGCTTTCCTTGCCATGACTTGCACCTTAGTGAGTGCATCGAGCTTGTTTACATGCCTTCGTGAGTTATATTTCAGCGTGTCTCAGTTTTCACCAAGTCTGAAAACTGATTGTGTTCGAGCGATGTTCGTGAGCTCGGTGGAGTATTTTGTGAACCCTTTTGGCCCCAGGTCACTTTGGGTGTTTTGTTAAGCTTGTTGAGTAGCTCCATGCCATGTTCTTACTTGTCATGTTCAGGTTTTCTATCATGTTGTTTTGCTGCTCCGAAGAGAGCATCGTGATCTGAAATTTCAGACTAGTGTTAATTTCACCAAGTCTGAAATCTGTTTTGCATTTGCGTTTTAGCCATGCTTGTTTGAACCTCTTACTGGATGAATTTGCCTATGGCTCAGTGCTAGTGTTTTGTCAACCATCTTGTGTACATCACTGCCATGTATTTTGTTTTCATGTTTGGTGGTTGTAGCATGTTCATTTCGTTGCATTTAGATGCCTACTTGCTGTAAATCACAGACCGGTGTCATATCTTAAAACGCTTGCCATTTCTAAACCGTAGCTCCGATTCCAATGTTCTTTATATCGTTTTCAAGCGATTTCATCCCCTCTATCCAGTGGCACACTTGGTTTTCCAAGTTGATGCCAGGTTCATGCATTTCCTATCATATCTTGCATTTTGCATCCCGCATCGCATCCCGCATAGCATATCGTCCTTTCATCATATTGCTTGGTCTTGCCCGTGGTTGATTGTATCCTTGTTGCTTGTTTGTCTTGTGGGTAGAGCCGGGAGACGAGTTCGCTACCGAGGAGCCTGTTGAGTTTGCTTGTGAGGATCCAGTCAACTCTGACAACTGTGCAGGCAAGATGATCATACCCTCGAAATCACTACTATCTTTGCTATGCTAGTTTGCTCGCTCTTTTGCTTTGCCACTGCTACGATGCCTACCATTTGCTTGTCAGCCTCCCAATTGCCATGTTGAACCTCTAACCCCCATTGTCCTAGCAAACCGTTGATTGGCTATGTTACCGCTTTGCTCAGCCCTTCTTATAGCGTTGTTAGCTGCAGGTGAAGATTAGAGCCGTTCCTTGTTGGAACATTTATTTACTTGTTGGGATATCATTATATTGCTATGTTATCTTAATGCATCTATATACTTGGTAAAGGGTGGAAGGCTCGGCCTCTCGCCTAGTGTTTTGTTCCACTCTTGCCGCCCTAGTTTCCGTCATATCGGTGTTATGTTCCCGGATTGTGCGTCCCTTACGCGGTTGGGCTATAATGGGAACCCCTTGATAGTTCGCCTTGATTAAAGTTTTTCCAGCAATGCCCAACATTGGTTTTACCATTTGCCACCTAGCCTCTTTTTCCCTTGGGTTTCCGGAGCCCGAGGGTCATC
>NC_057801.1:630945390-630952472 GCF_018294505.1 Triticum aestivum
CCCCCCCGGGCCAGTGCTCCTCTGAGTGTTGGTCCGAACCAGGCAGCCTGCGGGGCCACCTCGGGGAAACTTGAGGTTTGGTTTTACTCGTAGCTTGACCTATCCGAGCGTGCCCTGAGAAAGAGATATGTGCAGCTCCTATCGGGATTTGTCGGCACATTCGGGCGGTGTTGCTGGACTTGTTTTAACCTGTCGAATCATCTTGTTGTACCAAGATACCGAGTCTGATCGGTGTGTCTTGGGTGGAGGTCTATTCCTTCGTTGACCGTGAGAGCTTGTTATGGGCTAAGTTGGGACCCCCCTGCAGGGATTGATCTTTCGAAAGCCGTGCTCGCGGTTATGGGCAGATGGGAATTTGTTAATGTCCGGTTGTAGATAACTTTAACTTAACTTAATTAAAATGAATCAACCGTGTGTGTTACCGTGATGGCCCCTTCTCGGCGGAGTCCGGGAAGTGGACACAGTGTTGGAGTTATGCTTGCGCAGGTTGTTCCTTTAGCTTCTCGCTCGTGCTTCGCCTCCTCTTCTCGCTCTCTTTTGCGTATAAGTTAGCCACCACATATGCTAGTCGCTTGCTGCAGCTCCACATATTTTTGCCTTATCCATTCCTATGAGCTTAAATAGTCTTGATCGCGTGGGTGTGAGATTGCTGAGTCCCTGTGGCTCACAGATACTATAACTCCAGATGCAGGTCCAGGTGTTTCTGCTCCAGTTGACGATTACGAGCTCAAGTGGGAGTTCGACGAGGACTCTCGGCGATACTACGTGTCTTTTCCGGATGATCAGTAGTGGTGCCTAGTTGGGGTTATCGATTCAGGGCCTTGTCGCACGTTGGGTTCTTTTCTATTTTGGCGCCGTAGTCGGGCCATGAGTGTTTGTTTGATGGATGTTATTTATGTACTCTGATGTGACGTGGCGAGTGTAAGCCAACTATGTTATCTCCCCCTTTTATTATATATTACATGGGATGTTGTAATGATTGCCTGACTTGCAACACTGCTTTCAATGCGGTTATGCCTCTAAGTCGTGCCTCGACACGTGGGAGCTATAGCCGCATCGAGGGCGGTACAAGTTGGTAATCAGAGCCTTCCCCGACCTTAGGAGCCCCATTGCTTGATCGTTTTTAGCAGCCGAGTTGTGTCTAGAAAAATGTTTTGAGTCATTTAGGAATTATATATCGGAGAGTTAGGAATTCTTTTTACTTCCCAGTCTCCTCATCGCTCTGGTAAGGCATCCTGACGTAGAGTTTTGACTCTTCTCTTCTCAAATTTCACTAAAAAAAAAATTTAGGATCACGCGAGTATCTTGGTTTTGTTCCGATGGTTTTGTGACGAGAACATTGTTCTTGGTGCCTCCTGTCTTTAGGGGTTGTGGCAGTGTCCCGGGGAGTTGAGCTCCGAGGTGTTGTCGTCACAATTTTATCGTTGCAATTCTGGTATACTTGAGATATGTTCGCCGACATCGAAAATCTCTTTTATGCAGTTCGTTGGTGAGATAACCTCAACGCCACCCAGTACTGGGGCGGGAGTTCGGGAGTATCGCCATGACTTGTATAACGGATGCTTTTCGAAGGTTGAGGTAGATGGTTTCCGAAGTTTTCCTGGTTATGTGTTGAAGGATGGATACAGCTGGATGTAGGATTTGCTAGTTTGGGTGAGATATTGTGCTTCCCCTGTATCCCCAACACCTGATTGCATAACCAGAAAGGTTCGGGAGTTTCATAGGTGGGAATTCTAGTAGCTCTAGTTCTTCTTCCACGGATATTGGTTTGAGATTGGGATTTCTTACCGATTATTCGTTCTTGATCCGTACCTTGTTGAATTATTTCTCTTCCTTAATTCTTCGTGGCTTCTCAATTTATGGATATGTGACCATTTGAAGAGGAATGCATTCGTTCATTTTGTTCGGATGTGGAGACTATATGTTGCAATTTTCATTCCGTTGGATTCAGCTTCTATATTGTTGTCTATCTATGTGCTAATGGTGGTCAACCTCTTCAGGATGGCTCCTCCAACGCGCACGACTCCGAATCCTGATCCGCCTCCACCTCCGCCTCCTCCGGAAGCATGGCAAGCTGTGATGGCCGCTACTAATGCAAACACACAGTTGATCATGCAAATTCTCCAAGAGCGCAATCAAGGCAGTCAAGGGAATCAAGGCCACAATCAGCACCACTTTGCTACTCTGAACCAGTTCCTCGCAAATGGCCCAAAGACGTTCAGCGGTTGTGTTGAGGCTATCGATGCTGACGATTGGCTAGTGGATCTGGGCAAGCATTTTGAATGCAGCAACGTCAGGCCTGAAGATTTCGTCAAGTTCGCTTCTTTCCAGCTCAAAGATCAGGCTGCAGAGTGGTTCCAGCAGTACAAGGATTCCAGAGGTGGACGTCTGATCACTTGGGACGATTTCCGTCAAGATTTACGCGCTCATCACATCCCTCAAAGTGTGGTTGAGAGTAAGCGTCAGGAATTCCGCAATCTGAAGCAAGGCTCTTTGTCTGTCTATGACTACAACAAGTTGTTCCAGAAGCTCGCCCGTTTTGCCAAGCAGGATGTTCCTGATGAGAAGAGCATGATCTATCAGTTCAGGGGTGGTCTTCGTGAGGAAATTCAGCTTGCTCTTGTCCTCTTTGAGCCGTTGAGATACGATGAGTTCTACAACATGGCACTGAAGCAAGAGGCTGCTCAGTTGAGGTGTGATGCTTCCAGGAAGCGTGCCAGAGATGTTACTCCGTCTTCCTCTACTCAAGTGGTCAAGCAGCAGAAGTATTGGCTTCCTCCTCCTCCGTTCCGTCAGCCGTATCAGCAGAAGAGCAAAGGTGGCAGTGGTTTCTCCCACCCACCCAACCCGGGCTTTCAGAACAAGGCTTCGTCTCAAGCTCCAAGATCGAGTGCTCCGTATCACCGTCCGCTTTCAGAGGTCACGTGCAACAAGTGCCAACAGAAGGGTCACTATGCCAACAAGTGTACCAACCAGAGGCGTCTTCCTCCTCCTCCTCCTGTCAGATCGGCAAGTACAGCTGTGGTCAAGCATAATCCCAAGCACGCCAAGGTCAATACGCTGAATGCAGCTCAGGCTGAGGATTCTTCAGATGTCATTATGGGTAACCTTCCTATTAATGATATTCCTGCAAAAGTTCTTTTTGACACGGGTGCATCGCATTGTTTCATGTCAAAGCCATTTTTTACCAAGCATGAGTTCGTTTCTTCTCATTTGGGTAAACATATGGATATCATTTCTCCTGGCAAACGTTTGAGCGCAAGTCTGGAGGTGCCAGATGTCGCTATCACGATGGGCGATTTCAAGTTTCTTGCTTCTCCTATGGTTCTTGGTAACTCGGATATCGATCTTATTCTCGGGATGGACTGGCTCTCTAAGCATAAAGCTCAGCTTGATTGTGCAGCCAGGCAGATTCAACTGACTCATTCGTCTGAGGATGTCATTGTCTTTGCCGCTCGGGATAATTCCATCCGGTTGTTTTCTCTCAATGAAAAGGGTGAATTGGATGCTATTTCGCAGATTCCGGTTGTTTGTGAGTATCAAGACGTCTTTCCAGAAGAGCTCCCAGGAATGCCTCCGCACCGGCCAGTTGAATTTGTTATTGAACTTGAGCCCGGTACGGAACCTGTGTGCAAACGTCCTTACAAGCTCGGCCCCGAAGAGTTGAAGGAGTTGAAGAAACAACTCGATGAGCAAGAAAGATTGGGTCTCATTCGGCCTAGTACTTCTCCGTGGGGTTGTGGTGTTCTTTTTGTGAAGAAGAAGGATGGATCGAGTCGACTTTGTGTTGATTACCGTCCAGTAAACAAGAAGACCATCAAGAACAAATACCCACTTCCCAACATCAATGAGCTGTTCGAACAACTCAAGGGTGCTCAAGTATTCTCCAAGCTTGATCTCCGTATGGGTTATCATCAGATTCGTATTCGTGAGCAAGATATTCCCAAGACGGCGTTCAGAACAAGCTTTGGTTCTTATGAATACACCATCATGTCTTTTGGCCTCGCCAACGCTCCTCCGACGTTCTCTCGCATGATGAACTTCATCTTCAACCCCTACACCAATGAATTCGTTTTGGTCTATCTTGACGACATTCTGGTTTTCTCGAAGAACAAGGAAGATCATGCCAAGCACTTGCGTTTGGTTCTTGACAAGCTCAGGGAACATCAGTTCTACGCCAAGTTCTCCAAGTGTGAATTTTGGCTCGACGAGGTTCTTTATCTTGGTCATATCATCTCTGCCAAGGGCATTTCCGTGAATCCTGAGAAGGTGTCTGCAATTGTGAATTGGGAACCTCCTCAGAACGTAAAGCAACTCCGCAGTTTCCTCGGTCTCGCAAGCTATTGCAGAAGATTCGTTGAAAACTTTTCTAAGATCGCCAAGCCTCTCTCAAATCTTCTTCAGAAGCACGTCAAGTACGTTTGGTCTCCGGAGTGTGATATCGCTTTCAACACTTTGAAAGAGAAATTGATCACTGCTCCAGTTCTGACTCCGCCTGATGAAACCAAGCCGTACGAGGTCTTTTGTGATGCCTCTCTCCAAGGTCTCGGTGCTGTACTCATGCAAGAGAAGAAAGTTGTTGCTTATACCTCTCGCCAGTTGAAACCTAATGAGAAGAACTACCCCACTCATGATCTCGAGTTGGCGGCAGTTGTGCACGCTTTGTTGACTTGGAGACATCTTCTATTGGGAAGGAAAGTGGATATTTTCACTGATCACAAGAGTCTCAAGTACATCTTCACTCAGCCTAATCTCAACCTCAGGCAGACTCGATGGGTCGAAATGATTCAAGAGTACAATCCGAGTATCGAGTATACTCCAGGCAAGGCTAATGTGATTGCTGACGCGTTGAGCAGAAAAGCATATTGCAACAGTCTGATTCTCAAGCCTTATCAACCCGAGCTTTGTGAAGCTTTCCGCAAGCTTAATCTGCAAGTTGTTCCTCAAGGTTTCCTCGCCAACCTTCAAGTTTCTCCTACCTTGGAAGACCAGATTCGCCAAGCCCAACTTCTTGATGCTATGGTGAAAAAGGTGAAGATAGGTATTGCAAAGAGTCAGTCCAAGTACAAGTGCTACCGACTTGATGACAAGGACACTCTCTTCTTCGAGGATCGAATTGTTGTGCCCAAAGGTGAACTTCGTAAGGTGATCATGAACGAGGCTCACAACTCTCTCCTCTCCATCCACCCGGGTAGTACGAAGATGTATCAGGATCTCAAGCAAGCTTATTGGTGGACTCGAATGAAGCGCGAGATCGCTCAATTCGTGAACGAGTGTGATGTCTGCAGAAGAGTGAAGGCAGAACACCAAAGGCCAGCAGGTCTCCTCCAACCTCTTGCCATTCCAGAATGGAAGTTTAACCACATTGAAATGGACTTCGTGACTGGGTTTCCAAAGTCCAAGCGTGGCAATGATGCTATATTCGTCGTCATCGACAAGCTCACCAAAGTGGCTCATTTTCTGCCTATCAAAGAGTCGATCACTGCAGCTCAATTGGTGGAACTCTATACCTCTCGCATTGTCTCTCTGCACGGTATTCCTCAAGTGATATCTTCAGACCGTGGTAGCATCTTTACCTCCAAGTTTTGGGATTCTTTTCAGAAAGCCATGGGCACCAACATCCGCTTCAGCACAGCTTTCCATCCTCAAACGAGCGGTCAAGTCGAGCGTGTCAATCAGATTCTTGAAGATATGCTCAGGGCTTGTGTGATCTCCTTCGGCATGAAGTGGGAGGATTGTCTTCCTTATGCTGAATTCTCATACAACAACAGCTTTCAAGCAAGTTCGGGCAAGGCCCCCTTTGAAATTCTGTATGGCAGGAAGTGCCGTACCCCTCTCAACTGGTCTGAAACCGGTGAACGTCAGCTGCTGGGCAATGACCTAATCACAGAAGCAGAAGAAATGTGCAAAGTCATTCGTGATAACCTCAAAGCAGCCCAGTCCCGCCAGAAGAGCTACTATGATAGTAAGCATCGTGATCTGGCTTTCGAGATCGGAGATCACGTTTACCTCCGCGTCTCTCCTATGAAAGGTACTCGTCGCTTCGGTATCAAAGGGAAGCTTGCCCCTAGATACGTGGGACCTTTCAAGATTGTCAGCAAGAGAGGCGACCTCGCCTATCAACTCGAGCTTCCTTCAAACTTTGCAAATGTTCATGATGTGTTCCATGTCTCTCAGCTTCGAAAGTGCTTCAAGACTCCTGACCGCACCGTCAACTTCGAGGACATTGAGCTCCAAGAAGATCTCTCTTATCGTGAGCACCCAGTTGCTATTCTTGAAGACACTGAACGCAAGACTCGCAACAAGTCAATTAAATTTCTCAAAGTCAAGTGGTCTCACCATTCCGACCGTGAAGCTACCTGGGAACGCGAGGATCACCTCCGTTCTGAGTACCCGGAGTTCTTTCAGTCCTAGATCTCGGGACGAGATCTTTTCGTAGTGGTGGAGTGTTGTAACGCCCCAGATATACTTTCCATATTTGTATCCAACTCTTGCCGTCTCCGGCGCTAAGTTATATTTATTTCTCGGGTTCGGGTCTTTGTCTCCGTGTGTTGTTTTCGTTTTCATGCATCTCATACCATGTCATCTCGTGCATTGCATTTGCATACATGTTCATCTCATGCATTCGAGCATTTTCCCCGTTGTCCGTTTTGCATTCCGGCGCTTCGTTCTCCTCCGGTGGTCATTTCTAGTTTTCTTTCGTGTTTGGAAATTAAACATTTCCGGATTGGACCGAGACTTGCCAAGCGGCCTTGGTTTACTACCGGTAGACCGCCTGTCAAGTTTCGTATCATTTGGACTTCGTTTGATACTCCAACGGTTAACCGAGGGACCGGAAAGGCCTCGTGTGTGTTGCAGCCCAACACCCCCCCAAATTTGGCCCAAAACCCACCAAACTCTGCTCCATGTCCTAGAGCGTTCGATCATGATCGTGTGGGCGAAAACCGCACCTCATTTGGACTCTCCTAGCTCCCTCTATGCCTATTTATACCCCCTCCATTCGGATCTCTTCTTCCCCCGTCCGAAACCCTAGCTAAAAAAAAACAGATCAAACCCCCACCGCCGACGGACGTGTCCGGATC
>NC_057801.1:630952482-630967839 GCF_018294505.1 Triticum aestivum
GCCGCGCCGCCCGCCTCCACGCCGGCGCCGCCCCGGCAACCGCCGCCCCGCCCTCCGGTCCCCTCGTCGCCGGCCGCTGCCTCCTTCCCCGTCGTCGCCGGTGAACAGTACCGCCGCCGCCTCGGAATCCGTGCCCGATCCAGATCTGGATCTGGGATATTTCGGTTGACCTCTCTCCCCCGAAACCCTAATTTTTCGTGCTATCTTTGACTGCTTGTATCTCCGCAACCGTAGATCCGTTTTGGGCATATGATATATCAAAATCTTCGCCTCGACATGTACATCATTCCATTCCATTGCATCATTTGCATTTGAGGTCATCTTGATACCCAAAATTCTGTTAGAAGGAGGCTTCATGAGTTAAATTGCAGATCCGTTAGTTCATCATGCACTTTTGTCATTTTTGCCATGTTTAATTCGTGCATGATATGCCTGTGCCCCTTTGGGATGAATTGTTAAGCATTTTGTCTTCTTTCCAGAGGTGTCACCCATGCATTTTTAGGATGTGTGTGTTGTCTTGTGCAAGCTTGCGAAGAGAGGTACCTGAGATTGCAGATTTCAGGGACTTAGTGATTTTCACCAAGTCTGGGATATTTTAGTTCATGATGCTATATGTCCAGCTTGTTTCCTAGTGATCCGTGCCTCTTTTGAGGATGATCAGTAAGGGAGTTTTGATATTTATGTTATTCTCTATCCATCCATGTCTTTGGTTACATATGTGGAGTGCTCTAGGTTGACTCAATAGAGCTCAACTTTTGCTTCGTTGTTAATCTGGGCAGATCGTCAACTTGTTTGCGATTTTGCCGATGCTACCGTTAGTGTTCCATGCATGCTATGCCTTTGTTCTTGCCATGTGTAGCTAGCACATTGTGCCTTCTTGCTGGTTATATGCTTTCCTTGCCATGACTTGCACCGTAGTGAGTGCATCGAGCTCGTTTACATGCCTTCGTGAGTTATATTTCAGCGTGTCTCAGTTTTCACTAAGTCTGAAAACTGATTGTGTTCGAGCGATGTTCGTGAGCTCGGTAGAGTATTTTGTGAACCCTTTTGGCCCCAGGTCACTTTGGGTGTTTTGTTAAGCTTGTTGAGTAGCTCCATGCCATGTTCTTACTTGTCATGTTCAGGTTTTCTATCATGTTGTTTTGCTGCTCCGAAGAGAGCATCGTGATCTGAAATTTCAGACTAGTGTTAATTTCACTAAGTCTGAAATCTGTTTTGCATTTGCGTTTTAGCCATGCTTGTTTGAACCTCTTAATGGATGAATTTTCCTATGGCTCAGTGCTAGTGTTTTGTCAACCATCTTGTGTACATCACTGCCATGTATTTTGTTTTCATGTTTGGTGGTTGTAGCATGTTCATTTCGTTGCATTTAGATGCCTACTTGCTGTAAATCGCAGACCGGTGTCATATCTTAAAACGCTTGCCATTTCTAAACCGTAGCTCCGATTCCAATGTTCTTTATATCGTTTTCAAGCGATTTCATCCCCTCTATCCAGTGGCACACTTGGTTTTCCAAGTTGATGCCAGGTTCATGCATTTCCTGTCATATCTTGCATTTTGCATCCCGCATCGCATCCCGCATAGCATATCGTCCTTTCATCATATTGCTTGGTCTTGCCCGTGGTTGATTGTATCCTTGTTGCTTGTTTGTCTTGTGGGTAGAGCCGGGAGACGAGTTCGCTACCGAGGAGCCCGTTGAGTTTGCTTGTGAGGATCCAGTCAACTCTGACAACTGTGTAGGCAAGATGATCATACCCTCGAAATCACTACTATCTTTGCTATGCTAGTTTGCTCGCTCTTTTGCTTTGCCACTGCTACGATGCCTACCATTTGCTTGTCAGCCTCCCAATTGCCATGTTGAACCTCTAACCCCCATTGTCCTAGCAAACCGTTGATTGGCTATGTTACCGCTTTGCTCAGCCCTTCTTATAGCGTTGTTAGCTGCAGGTGAAGATTGGAGCCGTTCCTTGTTGGAACATTTATTTACTTGTTGGGATATCATTATATTGCTATGTTATCTTAATGCATCTATATACTTGGTAAAGGGTGGAAGGCTCGGCCTCTCGCCTAGTGTTTTGTTCCACTCTTGCCGCCCTAGTTTCCGTCATATCGGTGTTATGTTCCCGGATTGTGCGTCCCTTACGCGGTTGGTCTATAATGGGAACCCCTAGATAGTTCGCCTTGATTAAAGCTTTTCCAGCAATGCCCAACATTAGTTTTACCATTTGCCACCTAGCCTCTTTTTCCCTTGGGTTTCCGGAGCCCGAGGGTCATCTTATTTTAACCCCCCCCCCCCCGGGCCAGTGCTCCTCTGAGTGTTGGTCCGAACCAGGCAGCCTGCGGGGCCACCTCGGGGAAACTTGAGGTTTGGTTTTACTCGTAGCTTGACCTATCCGAGCGTGCCCTGAGAAAGAGATATGTGCAGCTCCTATCGGGATTTGTCGGCACATTCGGGCGGTGTTGCTGGACTTGTTTTAACCTGTCGAATCATCTTGTTGTACCAAGATACCGAGTCTGATCGGTGTGTCTTGGGTGGAGGTCTATTCCTTCGTTGACCGTGAGAGCTTGTTATGGGCTAAGTTGGGACCCCCCTGCAGGGATTGATCTTTCGAAAGCCGTGCTCGCGGTTATGGGCAGATGGGAATTTGTTAATGTCCGGTTGTAGATAACTTTAACTTAACTTAATTAAAATGAATCAACCGTGTGTGTTACCGTGATGGCCCCTTCTCGGCGGAGTCCGGGAAGTGGACACAGTGTTGGAGTTATGCTTGCGCAGGTTGTTCCTTTAGCTTCTCGCTCGTGCTTCGCCTCCTCTTCTCGCTCTCTTTTGCGTATAAGTTAGCCACCACATATGCTAGTCGCTTGCTGCAGCTCCACATATTTTTGCCTTATCCATTCCTATGAGCTTAAATAGTCTTGATCGCGTGGGTGTGAGATTGCTGAGTCCCTGTGGCTCACAGATACTATAACTCCAGATGCAGGTCCAGGTGTTTCTGCTCCAGTTGACGATTACGAGCTCAAGTGGGAGTTCGACGAGGACTCTCAGCGATACTACGTGTCTTTTCCGGATGATCAGTAGTGGTGCCTAGTTGGGGTTATCGATTCAGGGCCTTGTCGCACGTTGGGTTCTTTTCTATTTTGGCGCCGTAGTCGGGCCATGAGTGTTTGTTTGATGGATGTTATTTATGTACTCTGATGTGACGTGGCGAGTGTAAGCCAACTATGTTATCTCCCCCTTTTATTATATATTACATGGGATGTTGTAATGATTGCCTGACTTGCGACATTGCTTTCAATGCGGTTATGCCTCTAAGTCGTGCCTCGACACGTGGGAGCTATAGCCGCATCGAGGGCGTTACACCGTGGTAGCGGAGTCCTAATGGAAACTAAGGGATATTAAGGCCTCCTTTTAATAGAGAACCGGACCAAAGCATTAACACTTAGTGAATACATGAACTCCTCAAACTATGGTCATCACCGAGAAGTATCCCGATTATTGTCACTTCGGGGTTGTCGGATCATAACACATAATAGGTGACTATAGACTTGCAAGATACGATCAAGAACTCACATATATTCATGAAAACATAATAGGTTCAGATCTGACCTAGTGACAAGCATTAAGCATAGCAAAGTCATAGCAACATTAATCTCAAAACATAATGGATACTAGGGATCAAACCCTAACAAAACTAAGTTGATTACATGGTAGATCTCATCCAACCCATCACCGTCCAGCAAGCCTATGATGGAATTACTCATGCACGGCGGTGAGCATCATGAAATTGGTGATGGAGGATGGTTGATGATGATGACGGCAACGAATCCAACTCTATGGAGCCCCTAACGGACTCCAGATCAGCCCTCCCGAGAGATATTAGGGCTTGGCGGCGACTCCGTATTGTAAAACGCAATGAAACTTTCTCTCTGATTTTTTTCTCTGCGAAAGCAACTATATGGGGTTGGAGTTGAGGTTGGTGGATGTCCAGGGGGCCCACGAGGCGGGGGGCACGCCCTAGGGGGGCGCCCCCCACCCTCGTGGACAGGGTGTGGGCCCCATGGTGCTAATTCTTTCGCCAATAGTTTTTATTAATTCTGAAAAGTTGCTCCATGGATTTTCAGGTCATTCCGAGAACTTTTATTTCTGCACAAAAATAACACGATGGCAGTTTGTCTGAAAACAACGTCAGTCTGGGTTAGTTCCATTCAAATCATGCAAGTTAGAGTCCAAAACAAGGGCAAAAGTGTTTGGAAAAGTAGATACGACGGAGACGTATCAACTCCCCCAAGCTTAAACCTTTGCTTGTCCTCAAGCAATTCAGTTGACAAACTGAAAGTGATAAAGAAATACTTTTACAAACTCTGTTTGCTCTTGTCGTTGCAAATATGTAAAGCCAGCATTCAAGTTTTTAGCAAATATTATGAACTAACCATATTCACAATAACACTTAGGTCTCATGTTTACACATAGCAATGGCATAATCAACTAGTGAGCAATAATAATAAATCTCGGATGACAACACTTTCTCAAAACAATCATAATATGATATAACAAGATGGTATCTCACTAGCCCTTCCTAAGACCGCAAAACATAAATGCATAGCACCTTTAAAGATCAAGGACTGACTAAACATTGTAATTCATGGTAAAAGAGATCTAGTCATAGTCATACACAATATAAATTAATAGTAATGCATGCAAATGACAGCGGTGCTCTCCAGCGGGTGCTTTTTAATAAGAGGGTGATGAGTCAACATAAAAGTAAATATATAGGCCCTTCGTAGAGGGAAGCAGGGATTTGTAGAGGTGCCAGAGCTCGATTTTGAAATAGAGATAAATAACATTTTGAGCGGTATACTTTCACTGTCAACATAACAACTGAGAGATCTCGATATCTTCCATGCTACACACATTATAGGCGGTTCCCAAACAGAATGGTAAAGTTTATACTCCTCCACCACCAACAAGCATCAATCCATGGCTTGCCCGAAACAACGGGTGCCTCCAACTAACAACAATCCTAGGGGAGTTTTGTTTGCAATTATTTTGATTTTATTTAAGCCTGGGACTTGACATCCCAGTTACCAGCCATTTTCTCATGAATGAGGAGCGGAGTCCACTCCTCTTGAGAATAACCCACCTAGCATGGAAGATACAGAAAACCCTAGTTGATACATGGGCTGTTCAAGCATACAAAACAGAATTTCATTTGAAGGTTTAGAGATTGGCACATACAAATTTACTTGGAACGGCAGGTAGATACCGCATATAGGAAGGTATGGTGGACTCATATGGAATAACTTTGGGGTTTATGGAGTTTGGATGCACAAGCAGTATTCCCTCTTAGTACAGGTGAATGCTAGAAAGAGACTGGGAAGCGACCAACTAGAGAGCAACAACAATCATGAACATTCATTAAAATTAATCAACACTGAGTGCAAGCATGAGTAGGATATAATCCACCATGAACATAAATATCGTGAAGGCTATGTTGATTTTGTTTCAACTACATGCGTGAACATGTGCCAAGTCAAGTCACTCGAATCATTCAAAGGAGGATACCACCCTATCATACCACATCACAACCATTTTAGTAGCATGTTGGCATGCAAGGTAAACCATTATAAGCTCCTAGCTAATTAAGCATGGCATAAGCAACTATAATCTCTAATTGTCATTGCAAACATGTTTATTCATAATAGGTTGAATTAGGAATGATGAACTAATCATATTTACAAAAACAAGAGAGGTCGAGTTCATACTAGCTTCTCTCATCTCAATCAGTCCATCACATATCGTCATTATTGCCTTTTACTTGCACGACAAAACGATGTGGATAATAATAATAGTGCATGTGCATTGGACTAAGCTGGAATCTGCAAGCATTCAATTCAAGGGAGAAGACAAAGTAATATGGGCTCTTGGTTAAATCAATAATCATGCATATGAGAGCCATTAAACATTTTCATCATGGTCTTCTCCTCTCGACCCCCAAAGAAAAGAAAGAAATAAAACTATTTACACGGGAAAGCTCCCAACAAGCAAAAGAAGAACGAGAAATCTTTTTGGGTTTTCTTTTAATTACTACTACAAGCATGGAAAGTAAGCAAACTATTTTTTTTGGTTTTTCTTAAAGTTATTCAAACACACAAGAAGAAAGCTAGAAAAAGAAAATAAACTAGCATGGATAGTACAACGAAAAAGTATGAGCACCGACAACTAGAATGAGTGTGTGAACATGAATGTAATGTTGGTGAGAAATATGTACTCCCCCAAGCTTAGGCTTGGCCTAAGTTGGTCTATGCCCATGGCTCACGGCTACTCTCTCCGGTGTATTGAGGAGTGTCATCTGGGTACCACTGGCTGGCGATCTCCTCCGGATCCCACTGATAAAAGGACTGACGATACACTACAAAAAAAATACACTTCCGTGATGATATGTGTTTGTCACAGTAGGTCGCGTTTTTTGTCATGCATGTACATCCATGATGATTTTATGACAGAATCAAGATAGTCATACATGTGCTGTCATAGAAGTGTTCCATGACATTGCCAAAATTATCATCACGGAAGTGTCCACTTCCATGACGATAAATCGCGCATCACAGAAGTGCTTTCGTTAAGGGTGGACGACACGTGGCATCCACCGTAACGGAATGCTGTTAAGCTATCGGGTCGGGTTTTGGATCCGATAATCCGTTAACAGCCCCGACCAATGGGGATTTTCCACGTGTAAAATCATCATTGGCTGGAGGAAACACGTGTCGGCTCATCGTTGGGATAGATGTCATCCACTCATTGGACAGAAGGCGCCTATGATACGTCGACACGTGGCACGGCCCAACAGAGGCCCATTCCTGTGAAAAGGCCGGACTGTTTGACTTGGTCAAAAGATGGCGGGCCGGCCCATGTAATGCTTGTTAACGGCATGTTCGCATATAGCCCATTTACAGCCCGCTAACCCAAGGCCTGTTACGCCCTATCTGAATTAGGCCCAGTAGCGTCATCTGGGCCATCCAATATGATTCCATCCCGTTTTCACTTCTGGCCCACGTATGGCCCATGACGTCTTTGGTCCCATATGAGGCCCTATGTAACTCTTGGCCTATTAACGGCCCGTGGTGAAACTGGCCCGTAATGAACAATGTATCACTTTACACCCATTAACGGCCCGTGGTGAAACTGGCCTGTAATGAACAGTGTATCACTTTATACCCATTAACGGCCCGTTATTCCGTTGGGCCGTTTCCAGCCCATGTTATCTTTCGGCCTTCTCAGAGCCCATTTATTCTTGGGCTCATTTCTAGCATTCGTTTACTTACGGCCAGTTACTGTCATTTTCTGCTTGTGGGCCAAATTCAGCCTGTGGTTACAGTCGGCCCGTTTGTGGTCCGTTAATACGTTGGGACGTTTTCATAGTGTCATTAAATATGGCCTATTAATGATGGCCCGTTATGGTCGGCCCATGAATGGACGATTCCAACTCTAGCCCGTTTACGACCATATTGCGGCCTGTTATTGGCCCATGTTTGGCCAATTGATCGTACTGCCCGTATAAGGCCCATTGATGATACGGCCCGTAGAAGGCCCATTTTTTCTACGGCCCGTAGAAGACCCACTATTTCTACGGCCCGTACAAGGCCCACTGTTTCTACGGCCCGTAGGAGGCCCAGTGTCACTACAGTAAATATTAGCCCATGGTTATTGTGGCCTAGTTCTAAAAAATAGGTTATTGCAGCCACTAGCAAACCGCGGAAAAAGAACTTCTATGACTACAAGCAAACAAATAAACAAGACAACAAGGAAATAAATAAGCAAGCAACTTACGCTAGGCTATCACGGCTATCACACATTTTACATCCACTAGGCATCAAAGTTCGCCACCCGTGCAAATAAACGCGCCGACAAAAGAATGTACAAAACTGAGAGAACTTCAGAAGGCACTAGGCCTGGCCAGGTCGGGCCCCTCAAACAGCTGAAGAAGCCGAGTAGACCTTAGTTGTGTCAATGATAGATGCATCAACACTAGATTTAAGGCATGATGGTGCGCATGGCAGTCCTCTGACATCTTCATTGCATCTTTGACTTCAAGTCGGAGCTGAGCTGAAGCAAGCCTTTCCGCTTTAGGTTGAGATTGAAGAAGTCGAACTGATTGAGGCAGCAACTGCACAGAGGTTGTCTCACACCTGCTAGTGAGTAGCTTCAACTCACTGTCTTCATCAAGACAGGACCTTGGGGTCATCTCGTTGTCCTCAAGATGGTTTGGCTCACTATCTTCCCTAAAGTTCCGCCTGGCGTAAGAGATACGACTCTGAAAGAGAAAGAAGGAGACACATAACATGTTTCACAATTATATAAGAAAATAAATGGATCTGTTCTGCATAAGGAACATGTTTTTACAACTACAATTTGAAACTGGTAGTTGTTGCAAACATCCAATCAGATGTAAATAGCAAAGCAAACAACAGTGGAGGAAATGATGCCTATCCAAATCTATACTAGAACAAAGTTTGAAGGCTTGAGAAGGATGAACTTACATTACATGTTAACACGGGCTGGACAAAGCCCTTCTCCATGTTGATGGAAGGATAAATCAATAAATTCCCCAAAGAAAATTCTTTATAAGCGTTGCCATTATTCTATATTTTGCAAAGAGTAAATATAGATCAAATAATATTGGAAGAAACAGAGGATAATGAAGCTCAGGTGCAGACTGATGATACATAATCAAATAGCAATTAATTAAGTACAATGATACAAGGCAAAAGGGAGAGAGGTACTGACAAGAGCAATGCAGAGCCCATTATTGTTTTGAGATCGTATGATCCTTTGAGCAAGGAGATTCATCTGAAATTAGTTTTCATACAAGAGAGAAGGTAAGGCACAAGCAGAAATTTAGGAGTTCAAATTTTGAATTGATATCATAGACAGTACCTGACGCTGGGGTCCCAGTAGTTCTAATAAGGGTTTGGCCACTGGAGTAGGGGTAAAGTGTGGTACAGTTGGGCCTGTGTTTTCTCTGGTTGCTGATCTATCTGATTTAACAGGTATCACTACCTTTTCCAAATACCTAGTTTGTACTCCTTGAGGATCTGCACTGACCCTCTTCCTTTTGGACATCTATTACGAAAGAACAACATTTGACTGGAAAAACATAGTGTGACGACACATGGAAAAGGTACAGAAAATGGATAGGTATATGCATATACTCATATATGATGCTTAAACTAAGCAGATGGTGTAACAAAGTAGAAGTAATGCAAGAGGTCAGATGCAAAATATGTGCGACCAATACAACTTTGCAAAGTTAGAGCAAACACCTTGATGGGTGAATAAGATAGGCCATCCTCCACCATGCCAAGTTTGTTAGCCAGTGGATCATTCCGCAATATTCCTCTCGTGCGCCCATTCTCATATTCATTTTGATAATGTTCAATATCTGACATGCATGAGAACATAAAAACAAGTGAGATTTTCTTTGTAATGCAGAAGTGATTCTAATCCAATACTGCCTCCCTGTAAACCCCTTTGTGCTATCTCTGCAATTCTTTTAAAAGATGCCATGCATGCTGTAATTTGTTGTGTGCATTAATATAATGTGGCCTACTACTCAAAATATTAGAGCTCCAGAAGTGATGACACTTCGCAGTTGACAGCTTCAACATATAGTAAAGAAGAACAAGTCGACCTGACCTGACAGGTTCAAAATATACTAAGGGAGAACAACTCGAGCTGACCAGTCGACTGCACGAGAAGAGTATCATCTTAAAGAAGAGCAGAAGAGCAAGCAGATTGAAGATATTACAAGTCTTTCAATACAATGTTGGTTCCACCCATGATGAACCAAAGCGCACAGAGAAATACTATTCTTTCCAGTCTCTCCATATGTGGCTCCCATGCATTTCGAAACTAAAGTAGGAACATTTAGCTAACCAATTAAACATCTTTCAGTTTTACTAATATCAACAATAATATCAGATATGAATTTGTACAACTAAGCTTGTTTAGCTCGATGGGTGGAGCAGTACTATTACGACACGAACCACGTAGGCTAATTGTGGTCATCATAAAATGGGGAAAACATAAACATGATGAGTACAGTGTTGACCGTGGCAGTGGGATGGCAGATCTGAAGCTGCAAACCGCGCAAAGGGTAGTTAGCAACCGATGTTTGCTTTGAAATAACAACTAAGATTTGGTATGGACAAGAAAGTACAGTCAACAAGTGACAAAGAAATGCAATTATGCTGTCTCTCTATATGTCGCGACATGCATTTGGAAACTCAAGTGGGACCTTTATCTAACCAATAAATGTGTCGGTTAACTAATATCAGTATCATGTCACAATCATATTTGAACAACTAAGCTTTCGAATTCTGAGTGTTGTGTTGTTTAGCTTGAAGGGTGGAGTAATGCTAGTACGACAGAAAGCACCTACACAAATCATAGTATAGTAGATAAAAGGGGAAAACCCAAAGCATCAAGAGAAAAATCAGGAAAGTGGAACTAGCTGGACCAGTGGGTGGTGCACATGCTTCTCGAAACGAATATAGGAACATTAGGTGACCAACTAAACATTCTCTGTTTTAGTGATATGAGCATCATATCAGATTCGTATTTCAACACGTAAGCTTTGGGTTGAGGTCTTGAGGAGCAGTGCTAGCACGACACGAAGCACCTACGATGATGGTAGTGAATATAAAGGGCGGGAACCATAAGCTTTACGAGTATAGTGCCCGTGCCATGGCGGATCTGAAGGTGCAAACCGGACAAAGCTACTTCGCAACCAATGTTTGCTTTCAACTAGCCACTACGATTTGGTATAGACAAGAAAAGTACAGTAGACAAATTACGATCTATTTTGCGAGTGAGATCAATAACTTAAGCACATATGGAAGAGTACCACCTCTCTTGCGACGCCGTGTAGGCCTATGCTGATACGTTGAGGGTGCTGCGGGTGCGATACGGCCGGGTCGGGGGATATATCCTGTTGTCGTGGACAAGGCGGTCGTAGGAGCGACAACAGCAAGGTGGACGACGGCGCCGATGAAGCGAGAGGAGGCGATGAAAGGATCCTCGTCCAGCGCCGTGGATGAGAGACGTCCATCTCTTGCAGTGGACGACGGGGTAGGGGTAGCAGCTCCGGCAAGGTGGAGGATGGGGTGGCGGACGGAGGAGCCTAGCCGCAGTGCGGAGGTTGTCGTGTCACCGATGGTGTATGAATGGGGAAATGGGGGGGAGGGGGGATCTCAAACTTTGGGACGCGCTTCTCTGAAATGGGGGAAAGTTACGAACTTATCCCCCGTTTAAAATTTCGGACATCGCGTCGGTTGGGGATAGGACGGTAATCTTGCATCTCCCAAATATTTGCCGGTAACTATTTCGGGCGAGGAGAGGGTGTTTTGCCGCCCACGGTTGGCGCCCATTGTGTATGAACAGGGCTGACAGGTAGGGCGGTTGTGTCATGTCTAATGTTAGTTACACGTCTGCCCCTATTTAAAATATTAGCCTACATCGATTTCAGACGAGGAGAGTTTGTTTTGCCGCCCACCATGTATGAATGGGGAAATGGAGGAAGAGACACCTGTCTTTCGGACGAGCTTGAATCAAATGTGTTTTGCCACCCATGTTTGGTGCCCACCGTGTCTGAATGGGCTCAGAGGCCGTCGTGTCACGTCTGATTGAACTTACTAGTCTACCCCTATCGACAGCAGTGTAAATTCCGGTCGATAAGGATGTCAAGTGTCAGGGGTAGACAGTAATTTCCATCTCGCAAACACTTGTTTTGGGCAGCCCACAAATTATAGTGGGTGTTTAGCCGCTTCGTTCAAAACTTGGGAGAATTAGCATTCACGTTTGCCCTGGGCCCTGGCAAACTAAATTGAAATCCAATTTGTATTCGATTATGAATATCCATAGATAATTATATGTTTTGTTATTTATTTCTTCAAAACCACAACAAAGATTTATTCCACCTTTATATATGATTATGATTTAGAAATGTTGTGATCTTCGAATTCAGTAGGTTGGATACACTCTGAGTCAAACAGTTATTTTATCCAATACAATATGCTCACACGAAAAACAGTTCACCTTATGTCAATCATACAAGTACTGAGGATTACCTCGCCTAAAATATCCGGATCATTACAACACATGGACAACATAGGGGCTCTTGCAACATAATCCATTCAGAGACATGACACAACATGCAAGTACAATAATCTAATGACAATTTCAACTGGTATCTAAAGAAGACTCGGGATTACCTTGGGCTTCAGATAGTAGAAACAGCAGGACCTCCTCCGTCTTCAAATGCAACATTCTTACTTCCTCCAATTCTTGGGTTGCTTGCATAATGTGTGCCGCTAATTCCGTAATTTCCAGCCTCAAGATAAAGATTACCTCATTCATGGCAACCACACCATCTCTTTCTGCCTCTAGTAGAGCCTCAAGCACTATAATATATGTGCTCAGACTGCTCTCCGGCGGTGTTGCCTCTGAACTGCTACCATCTGGTAACATGGATGGCACACTGCTTCCACAAATAGATTCTAGGGTTGTACATTGTGTCCTAGTGTGAACGGCATCCTGAAAGGTTTCCGCTGGACATAAGTAAGAGATAGTTATTGTATGATCCAGGCAGTAAGCTTACATGGTAAACGACGAACGAATTATTGCCGAGCATGGCAAACTATATTTAAATGGTTCGAAGCAGCATCAGCCGAAAAGAAATTAAAATGGTAAGATGAAACTAGGGATGTAAGTGGCAAATAAACGACATCCGCCAGTCCCATCTAGTTAGTTTTTGCTACCTCCCTAGTTCATTTTCCTCGAAAAACAAAAACTCTTTTGAACTATCATACCACTAGTGGACTTTAATCAAGATTAAACGGGACCCAGTTGACATCCCTAGTTGAAGGGAGTGTACCACCACTATATTTAAGTTGCCAAGGCATCTAAGCAGTTGAAATAATCTAAGAAAGCACTTAACAGTGTGGCCTCATATAAACTACGAAGACAGTCTTGTGATGAAGTTGAGAGGAAAAGTTAAGTACTCAAATGAAATAGGCATGCATTTCTTTATGATCGTACAGCAGGCACTACTGACATATTGGCCAACTCAGGTATAGCGTAACAACAAACAAGCATTCGAATCAAGCAATACAGTAAAGCAGACAACTGAACTATTTGTAATTTGGTAGGATTACAGGTTGAGGGCACAAGCCAAGAAAGCAGCCCACTCGCGTTACATTTCACATGTACTAGAGCACACTGGCTTACCATATGTTGCTGTGAAGCCTCGCTGCTGTTGCAATGTTCTTTGAAGATATCGTCAGCATCCCGTGGTTGCAAATCTAGTTGTTGTAGTTTATTATGTACCCTCTATTTAGGTAAAATTAATTTTAATCGCATGCACTGGTCTGAGTTGATCATCAATGGTTCATCTAAACTAATGAAAGAAGGGTGTGTGCATACATGATAATATATCTGCTTCCCTCTATTTTTATGCTTGTTTGAGGTGCCAGCCCCAAAAGAACAAATATTTTGCTTGATGGGGTTGGCAGCTCCATAATTAATAGAAGCATCAAATTAGTCATGCAACTCGGGAAGATCAAGAACACACAAACTAGTAATGAACAGAGGCTCGGAGCAGTGATGTAATAGCTAGCATCAGAAAATGTAGGGTAAAACAAACAAAAAGCAGCGGAACCACATGCTAGTTTGCTGATGTGTAATTAAGCATAGAGAACATTAAGCAGTCTGATGGAACTAACAGGTGGCATCAGAACAAAATTAAAGCATATTAACTATATGTGCACCGGTATGTAATTTAGCACATGTAACATGTTCACTGCCAGAAGTATGGCCCTACAGGTGCAAGCAGAATAATGCGTCTCATGAAAAAGGGAATGATGCCCTAAAGAAATTCAAAGGTGCGGTGCTTATGCTAGGAAAGTGAACGTAGGCGCCGGCGGTTGGATAATAGTACCTGATTCTCGGCGGCGTATGGGTATCGTTGTCATACTTGATAGCTAAGGATCGTCGATGGTGCTCGTGTTGCGGTTGACTTTGGGCCAGCTGTCGCTGTTGCTGAAGCAGCTCCGGTGCTACAGTTGCGGCGCCTGTCGACATACAAGAAAGCTCATCTGTGGTAAGTGAACAGTTGCACGATAAAGAGAAAAAACGAAGGAATACAAATCGAAATAACCTGATGAGGCTGCGGCGTCGGTAAAGCAGGGCCGGTGGAGTTGAATATGGCGTCCGTGGAGTGGGTCCAGTGCAGTGGACGAAGGCTTCGGCGGGCGTGTTGTACAGTTCTTTCGGTGAGGCGGATCTGTTACGGCGGACGAGGGCTTGTATGAAAGGCCAGCGAAGGGGCGGAAGAGGGAGTCACTAAAGGGCCTACATTGTGGTGGACGAGGGCGCCGGTTAAGCAGATCCAGTGCGGTGGACCATGATGGCGGTCAAGGAGATTTGGAGCGGTGGACAAGCCAGTCGCTGAAGCGGCTCCGGTGAAGTGGTGAGTTGGCAGTTGCGGGTTCCAAGGTGCGGAAGGTAGATCCGGCGGGGTGTGAGGTCCACCGCTGTGGCGAAGGACTAGATTCGGCGGCTTGCCGTGGTTGGGGGGTCGGGGAGGGGAAGGGGAGGGGCTCTGGGGAAGAATGTTGGGGGCAAAGAGGGGAAAACAATGGAGTTACCAAAGTATCCCTTTTCCGTTCATGTGGCAGGGGTAAAATAGGAATATCGCAGGGCTAAACTTTCAGGCGCGTGACATTTTGATGTGAGCGGGAAGTTTGAAAGCTTTTGGCGCCTAAATTTATAAGTATTCTCCTCTCGTACGGCCGACAATTTGTTTGTTTTGCACGCAAAAAAATGTGCAAGTTTTGAAAATCAATGTCTCCAACTAGAAACTTAGATTGTCCATTCAATTCAAATATGGATCATTGAGCTACTACAAGCAAATACCATCATACGGTCCAATTCAAATGAAATTCCAAATGTGTTTATCCTAAATATGATGACAAAAGCAAAAATGTGTATGTGTATGAATAAAGTGGATGATTATAAAGTTTGAACATGCCCGTATGTATATATCTCTAGGTTTGATATATGAATTTGAAATCACAAAATCCCGGCTTAAAAAATGTACCTCCGTTTAAATGAATTAGGAAAGCTAATGATGGAGTCGAATTCCAAAATTCCAATCTTAGGTTTGTAATTCTGGTACATCAAGGTATATCATGCATGTTCAAAAGTATCGTTATCTCATAGTACAAACTGTGAAACAAATTGATCAACCATGAGTGCACAATATCTCAATTACGCTAAAGTCCCTCAAATATAGACACCTC